>NW_018439939.1:0-293 GCF_002113885.1 Mizuhopecten yessoensis
GCTTCACGGTAGATCAGATATAAACAAATGGGTCTGACATTTTCGTGCCGGTAAACCAGAAATAGAACACGATTCATCTCTCACATGGCGATATCATCATATTTTCCTCTGTCGCTATCGGGCCTCATAACCTTGACGGATTCTTATTCGTTATATTATTATTACGTCCACGCGTTAAACAAGAGCAGAAAAGCAGACGTCTGATTCACAATAGTGTAGTAGGTGACTGTGAAGGACACGCGTCAGTGTTTCAGCATGAGCGTCAAAATGTGACAGAACCTTGTTGACTTGGT
>NW_018439940.1:0-293 GCF_002113885.1 Mizuhopecten yessoensis
CTTAAATAAACCTGAATAACACTGTATCATACACCTGTTCGTCCTTCTAGGACTCATCGGTGATGCTAGGGGTAAAACAAAAGTGGGAGATTCAAATTTTCTATACCACTGATGAAGCAGGGGGACGGGTGCGTAAAACCCACTTCATTTACGAATTTAAAGATTAAGAGGAGTATTGGTTAATTTAAAATTAAAAAATAATCTGTGAAGTGTGTACATTACGAACCCTGACAATACTCAAAAGAGAAAACTGTGGCTATCAAGCGTTAAGCAAACCTCGGGGACTAAATAAT
>NW_018439941.1:0-293 GCF_002113885.1 Mizuhopecten yessoensis
ATATATATATACATATATTTATTTTTTCAGAAGTGTAACCTACTCTCGACAATCTTCCCCTCTCATATCATGTTTGTCTTAATAAAACAAGCCTGTCACTCAACCTAAAAACCCATTTTAGGGAGACAGGAGGTGTACCAGCCTAATGCTTCAGAATTACCTTACTGGGATTTCTAAACATCCAGGAGTTACCCCTATTACTTCCTTATATTACATGGAATTATGCTGAACTTAAAAGGTCCATTTCGGAGCTAAACAAATATTTCCAGCTATTCTCAGAACCGCGGGAAATT
>NW_018439942.1:0-293 GCF_002113885.1 Mizuhopecten yessoensis
CTTGGCCCTACTAGTCACAAATACCTGATAAAACGTCTACCATAGTCACACTTAACCCCACTTGTCACATATACCTGATAGAACGTCTACCATAGTCACATTTATCCCCACTGGTCACATATACCTGATAGAGCGTCTACCATAGACACACTTACTGTAGCTCTACTGGTCACATATATCTGATAGAACGTCTACCATAGTCACATGTATCCCCACTGGTCACAAATACCTGATAGAAAGTCTACCATATATACAAACTTAGCCCTACTAGTCACAAATACCTGATAGAACGT
>NW_018439943.1:0-293 GCF_002113885.1 Mizuhopecten yessoensis
GAAATTCGGAAGAAAACTAACGGCTCAACAAGACATACAGACATATATCCAGATTCCAGTATACAAGTATGCCCCAACTTTGTTGCAGCCTTAGGTATAAAAAGGTTACAACAGTAGAAGTATCAAACTTAATTTTTTGCTGTAAAATCATATCATTTCACTGGTAAAAATGTATAATTACTTTTCTTCTGACTTGCATGCTGAATATCATCTTCACTTTCATCTGAAATTAAACAGTAAGATTTATATTACTTTTTAGTTCTTGATAAGTTATTTTTGAAACAAAAGTGTCA
>NW_018439944.1:0-293 GCF_002113885.1 Mizuhopecten yessoensis
CCAAAGTAATATTCTACCAGAACAATCCATCATTTAGTGACTCGTCATGCAGGAGCCACAGAGAGCTCCGCCCATCGGCAAGCTACATCTAAGAATCACAGCCATACGGGTACATACGAAGTGGAGTTTATCATCGACAAATAGTGGTAAGGCATGTCCTGCTATTGTCTTAATATGTATGCAATGCATGTTGATCAACATTTATCCTTACATACTTTACCAATAAACGATATGGCACTAAACTGCAATATAGATTTCCCTGTTATGGCTTAAAACACTGAATACATCAAAAA
>NW_018439945.1:0-293 GCF_002113885.1 Mizuhopecten yessoensis
AAGTCATTTTGTGAATCCAAACCGTCCTCCTCCCTTTCAGTAGAGGTTGCCAAATCTACATTTGCACGGAGATGTTGATAGTGTACTGGTTGCAAGATGTTATCGGACAGGGTGCCATCAGAAGGTATCGAGGAGTCCATCAGAGAAACAATACTCTCGGCCTCACTGAGGGACTTAGAATCAATGTCAGTGTCCTGTATGTAAGGGTTCACTCTATGTTCTGAATCTATATCAGTGGACTCGACAAGAGCTGTACTATTATCCATCTCGGTAGAAACAAGATATGCCTCCTC
>NW_018439946.1:0-293 GCF_002113885.1 Mizuhopecten yessoensis
CAAGGACAAACCATATCCAAAGTTGGGTATTACTTAATCACAAGGGCAAACCATATTCAAAGTTGGGTATTGCTCAATCACAAGGACAAACCATATCCAAAATAAGGTATCAATCACAAGGACAACCATATCCAAATTTTGGTATTAATCACAAGGAAAAACCATAATCAAAGTTGGGTATTTATCACAAGGAAATTGCAAGGATACAGACTATGCTCTATGCACAATGGCCGTTCGTAGAGGAAAGCGCGTCGCCGTTGGACTGTTAACGATGTGCTTGCAAATTGTATCAT
>NW_018439947.1:0-293 GCF_002113885.1 Mizuhopecten yessoensis
AATATAAAGCACACTAAATAAGGATTACAGGATATACATACAACAGGTATCGACTATGATTCATATTATACCAAATGTCCGGTAAGTATCAAATATATACATCAACAAATGAAATAGGGGGGCAAAAAATAATAGTACGCATGTGTTAAGCATACGGCCAAAACATATATATGTATATATTACAGCACATGTACAAACAAAAATTTGTTTAGACTGAAGCGTATAATTTCTGTAATAGATGGGTAAAATTCAATACTAAGGCAGAACATGTGTAAAAAATGCATACTTACATA
>NW_018439948.1:0-293 GCF_002113885.1 Mizuhopecten yessoensis
AAATATTTAAATCGCATGTAAATATATAATGTATATGGGCAGAGATGTAATAGCGACAGTACAGACAAATAAATTTGTTAAATTAGCTGGTCGATCAGTCCCTTTATCAACACAGAAACATGAACTGTTACATAACACAACATATAACATATATAAACAGTCACCATGAAACAATTATACCACAAATAGTACGTAAACAAACATTAAACAATGGGTATTTATGTGAAATATGTTTTTGTTGTTGAATATCCCCTCGGTTAGCCTGTCAAAGAAAGCTAAGCACTGTAAAAAAA
>NW_018439949.1:0-293 GCF_002113885.1 Mizuhopecten yessoensis
GCTGTTTTGGTTGTTTTTGACAGCTCGACTACAGATAATGCAAGGGAATTTCGCCCTGGGACCTGGGTTAAATTCTACCTGATTGCTTAGTTATATCTTGATCAAAAGGTGGATATTTTTAGAATTTACACGAACAGTGTAGTGTTTGTTTGAGACATGTTTCAGTCAGTAGTTAATGTCACTATTGGTGCTGTAAACTGCCTGGATTTGACACGATATTTGTTGGTCTAGTGCTTTAGGTGGGATTTGCACTGCAAGTGTCATGGGGGTTTCTGTACAAGGGCAGCTTGAGT
>NW_018439950.1:0-293 GCF_002113885.1 Mizuhopecten yessoensis
AAAAAATTGAACATCAATTAAACGTTGGCTAAAAATATAACTTATAAATCATCTCCAATATTTGAAAATAAAAAATATGAACTTTGGTGGGTTTCCAACCTAAACAATTGACACAATCAAAGAAATAGAAACAAATTTCAACATTTTTCACAGCCTCTTGCAGAATAAAGTTATTATCTGTGTTTAGTGTAGGTCAGGAGCAACGGAGAAACAGCTATTTTTTGTAATGGCCTTGTTATATTTTCTGCTTTTTTTATTACTGGAATAGCAATTTATTTCAGTTTCACTTTGCA
>NW_018439951.1:0-293 GCF_002113885.1 Mizuhopecten yessoensis
ATTATTTTCCTTATTTTATCTTTCAAAAAGTTCAATGTCGGTAGCTAGTATGACAGATGTTATTGATGTGTAAATTTTGAGTTGTCTGTGTTTTTTTAATATTGGCATTTCTTTCGTTATTTGATATTGTAAGTTTGAAAGATCATACATGTATTTGATGATGATCATCGTTGCCCATTAACAAAGGACTTGAAAGATTTCATTTGATCATGATCAGAAGAAAATAAACTCAATATCATCTACCACTAAACAAATTGAAAGATTTCATTTGATCATGATCAAAAGAAAATAAA
>NW_018439952.1:0-293 GCF_002113885.1 Mizuhopecten yessoensis
CTGTCTTCTTTATCTTTGTTAAACGAGCAAGT
The DNA here is from genome assembly GCF_002113885.1 of Mizuhopecten yessoensis. Taxonomy (NCBI): domain Eukaryota; kingdom Metazoa; phylum Mollusca; class Bivalvia; order Pectinida; family Pectinidae; genus Mizuhopecten; species Mizuhopecten yessoensis. The sequence goes on from NW_018439952.1 coordinate 33, forward strand.
AACATTGAAAATGCTCACATCTTTCTTAACTAATCAGATTACGAGATTTTAACAGAAGGTATAATAATAAACATTATCATGAGATCTACATTTTAAAGCAATTAATTTTAACATATGATGTAAGGGGGAGGTGTGTGTGTGTGTATGCGTTACTTGAGGGATACGGATAAGGAGCAAAATAACTTTTTCTACACTGTTTGAAGTAGGAACTTAAAGCTTTTAGACATGGTAGATATATGTATGGGGAAGTGCACCAAACTT
>NW_018439953.1:0-293 GCF_002113885.1 Mizuhopecten yessoensis
GTAGAAACAGATCACACGACTCGTGGTTGTTGAGTATGGTATTTAACAACCACTCGTTGTGTAACCTCTATATTATATATACATTGTCACTCAATCGGGAACCGTCTGCACTTTCCGTAAACGAGCAGTTTTTCGTCTACAGAAAGTGCCGACGTTTTCCGATTACATTGTCACTCTGACAAACGTAACGTGCAATCGGTAACCGTCGGCACTTTCCGTAAACGAGATACTAGTTTACGGAAAGTGCCGACGGCTCCCGATTGACGTAACGTTATTAGATGGGTAAACTATAA
>NW_018439954.1:0-293 GCF_002113885.1 Mizuhopecten yessoensis
CGCCATATAGTAACCGCCAATAACCATTCATACACACGCCATATATATAGTAACCGTCAATCACCATTCATACACACGCCATATAGTTACCGTCAATAACCATTCATACACACGCCATATAGTTACCGTTAATAACCATTCATACACACGCCATATAGTAATCGTCAATAACCATTCATACACACGCCTTATAGTAACGGTCAATAGCCATTCATACACACGTCATATAGTAACTGTCAATAACCATGCATACACACGCCATATAGTAACCGTCAATAACCATCCATACACAC
>NW_018439955.1:0-293 GCF_002113885.1 Mizuhopecten yessoensis
TTCATCTTGATAAATATACCTAGTTAATAATAAGGGCAAAACGGTAAGTGTTGCAAAGTACGGCGTCAGAAAGTGAGTGACATATGAAAATCCCTAACTCCTCTTGATATTTCTGCATCAGTCGCCTGTTATAGAACATGCAGTGGGTGTTTTTCTGCTGAAAACGCGAAAATAGTATTGCGTAAAAACAGTTTATACGCATAATCTCTAGTGAATAATCTTGTTTATCAAATTTAGATCAAGGGGTTCTGCAAAGAAAACGATTTGGTGGCTATCAAATATACCAGTCGAAC
>NW_018439956.1:0-293 GCF_002113885.1 Mizuhopecten yessoensis
ACTTTTACGTTAAACCTCACTTTTGACTTAACCTTCAACTGAAACCTAACCTTAAACCTAACATTTATGTTAGGGTTAAAGTTTAACTTAATATTTAACTAAACCTTAAACTCAACATTAATGTTAAATGAAACATTTGAGTTAAACGTAACCTTAAATGTATCCTTAACGTTAAATTTTACCTTAAACTAAGGGTTAATGTTAAACGATACCTTCAACTAAACCTCAACGTTAAGCTTAACCTTAACGTTAAACGTAAACTTAAACTTAACTTTAAACTTAACCTTTACGTT
>NW_018439957.1:0-293 GCF_002113885.1 Mizuhopecten yessoensis
CTTTTATTAGCCTGGTCTACGATGTCTTGTTCTCTCTTGTTCCTTAACTCCTCAGTCCTATTGTTAACTTTTTTCAACAGTTACAAAAATATCAGGACATTTACCAGAAAACAAAAATAAAGCCAAAATTTCAATTTTTAATTCATAAGGTATTATAAAAACAAACAAGCTTATAAATTACACAATATCATACCATTCGAAAATTCTTAGGTCATGGGGTGCTCTGTTGTTTCAGATTCTTCGTTCCATTTTGTCACGGTGTATGTCTGTTGAAAGATGCTTAACAATGTTTT
>NW_018439958.1:0-293 GCF_002113885.1 Mizuhopecten yessoensis
GAACACGAAAGTGTGCTTGTATGCCAAAATTAGTTCATACCAGCTGAAAAAAGTAATAAGCGTCTCCTGGTGGGGATTAGGGTCAATTTAGGACAGAAAATGGGTTCGTTGACAGGTCTAAAAATAAAAGTCAGTGGAAATTCCTGTCTGAATTTAGCACAGATGTATAGTGGCATGTGACATTCATTTATAATTTCTTCTTCTGTTAATGCGCTGATAAAATATCCTTGTCTCTCACTTTCTACCTATTTCTGTGTTCACAAAAGTTTACAAGCATGCTGTTTATTACTTGT
>NW_018439959.1:0-293 GCF_002113885.1 Mizuhopecten yessoensis
CCTGGGCCTCTTGTTGTATTTGGTTTACTACCCTCTTGTTTATTAGTCCCCCACCGGTTCTAGGGGGGGACTACAGGTTTGCACTTTGTCTGTCCTTCCCTCCGAGAGTTTGTCCGGGCCATATATCGGGAAGATTCACTTGGTAGCATCATAAATAGGCCCCCATTGGTTCCAAAGGGGGGGGGGGGGGTTGCGCGTGCATGACTATAGGTTTGCACTCCTTTGACCTTAACTTTTGAAAAAGTTTATCCGGGACATATCTTCTATACTATTTCACCTGGAGTAACCAGATT
>NW_018439960.1:0-293 GCF_002113885.1 Mizuhopecten yessoensis
GAAAGAGTGATCGCGTACGCAGGTCGAACACTGTCAAAGTCAGAAAGGAAATACTGTGTTACAAGGAAAGAGTTGCTTGCTGTTGTTTTCTTTGTCAAGTATTTCCGCCATTACTTGTATGGAAAGCATTTCCTTCTGCGTACGGACCACAGTTCTCTGCGCTGGCTCCTCAATTTTAAGGACCCCGAGGGGCAGCTGGCAAGGTGGATTGAAGTACTCGGTATGTACGATATGACTATCGAACACCGACCAGGATCTCAACATTCAAATGCAGATGCTCTGAGCCGACGGCC
>NW_018439961.1:0-293 GCF_002113885.1 Mizuhopecten yessoensis
TATTTTATACAGTGCCACTTGAGACCTAAATGTTGACATGGTAGGTAGATACTCTACTATTAGAGCTTGTATAGGAGGTTCCCATCAGCTGTATCTTCCTCTGGTAATGCATAACATGATATAACTGATAGCTCGTTTTGTTTTGAAACCGGTTTTCACATAGATTATATAAATACACACGTACTACGTTTAGCTATTTCTATTAAGCAATACCAGGCAGACAGTTATCAATGCATTCATGAAATGTCGGTAAATCATGATGATTATATACGACCAACTGACATTAACAAAAT
>NW_018439962.1:0-293 GCF_002113885.1 Mizuhopecten yessoensis
TCAGTGCCACGACACCTAAGTCCGGACAGGACGCCTCTTCAGGGATGATGGCCAAACCCCTTCACCGAACATCCTCCCATGACTCCAAAGGGTTTCCTGGCACCATCCCTAAAATGCTGCCTTCCAGGCGGGAAACAGTCGCTGACAATGACAGTCCCAGTAGCCAAGCTGGCAAAGCCTGGTGGAAAAAGACCTAAACAACATACTAATGTACTTTATTGAGCTAATGGTACTGTGGATGGGGGGGTGTACTTTATTGAGCTGGTCAGATACTTGGGTGGGGGTGGGGGGTC
>NW_018439963.1:0-293 GCF_002113885.1 Mizuhopecten yessoensis
TAGAAAAAAACTTATTGTAAAACAATGACCCCATCTGACTTCCAAGGTACATCAAAGTCTTATATTTGAAGAACCATTATAGCACTCGATCCGACCATTCTCTTGGCCAAATATCAATATTACTGATTATTTAGAAGTAGGGTTTTACAAATTTGACCTCTTTTGAACATAGGTCAATTTCACATATTTAGGAGAAGGTAAAATTACTTCATAACAGTAAACAAATGACCAAACTTTTTTTTTCTTTCAGATAATTGATACTTGTGACCTTTAAAGTAGGCCATGTTATTTAT
>NW_018439964.1:0-293 GCF_002113885.1 Mizuhopecten yessoensis
TGGGTGTAACGATGAAGAAAGCACAGGCAACAGGAACAGCTAGTTTGCAGACAGGTATTTAATTGTAAATTCCAGAGATGCTTTACATCATACCCCACATTACATGGTTCTTGTATATATAACTAACAATCAGTACGATTATTCGTTTGTACACGAGGGGATCTGATAAACATGTAGGAGATTTGACATGATATATATTGCAAATAAATCGCTAGAGAAAATGATATAAGTAAAGAATGAACTATTTGGAAGGTCTTGTTCTTAAATTTCATTGTATAATACACTAGGGTTCC
>NW_018439965.1:0-293 GCF_002113885.1 Mizuhopecten yessoensis
TTTTATTTTACGTCAGTTTGACGACTTAGTGATTTTGTTTGTGTTCATATTGTGAGTGATGCTATTTTACATTATTTACGGTTAACTTATCATAAGTTGCACATTTACACAAACAGTTTATTTTAAAGCATATTATTCAATGGGTAATTTGAAGCATCTTTAATGAATGAGGTAAAAAAATAAAAATGAGATGCGACTGTCATCCATATTTTTTTGTTTGATAGGTTCCCCCTGGCTTTCATCTGCAGCCATTGTTTCTGTTGGGCCGTTAATTATAACTAGCCACTGATTTA
>NW_018439966.1:0-293 GCF_002113885.1 Mizuhopecten yessoensis
CAAATTATATAGGACGCTATATAAATGTTGTATATTATTATTATTGTATGACCTTGGCCTTCGTTCAAGGTCACAAGAATCTAATGTGCTGAAATATAATTTTGGTATTGGGATCCGACAAGGATATCTTTTCTTGCTTTACTTGTTGAGTTATATATATATATAATATTGTAATATTCATTCATATTTTGTTTAATAATTGGGCAAAAGACAAAATAAAATAATACTAAGTGTAGATTAGTTTTATTATTGCATATCTTTGTCTATAACACAATCTCAACCTTAAGTAGTTC
>NW_018439967.1:0-293 GCF_002113885.1 Mizuhopecten yessoensis
CTTCGTGGAATTTGATGTCGGTTACAATAAGTCGAAATGCTTCGACGACGAATTTGATGTCCAAAACGACCTTGTCATCTGGATGGTCCAGTTGGAAACAAAGAATGCTTCTTGTTCCATGAAGGTAACTTGAATGTAATACAGTCACAAAAATAATTATCATCGTGATAACGTTATGATATATATTATAAAGTTTCAAATTGTTACACAAAACAAGAAATATGAAGCAAATTAATCTTAATGCAAATATATCAAGAAAGCATAAGATAAGAATATGAAATTTAGTATTTTAT
>NW_018439968.1:0-293 GCF_002113885.1 Mizuhopecten yessoensis
AGATCACGTGACCTTACAGTCGTGCAAGATCCTTATATGGTATGTTGACATCTGTAACACGACGTTCCGGGTTTTTTTTTCTCTTGTTCAGAGAGCAGCTCTGTGTACCGGGGTATCTATGACAATTGAGCGTGAACAACATTTTCCGGTTCCGGTGTGTACGATGTGTCGCCCGTGATTCATACAGTTGTTGACATCACGAACGTTTTTGAACGTTTCTGTACCTCTACATTAAATATTCAGGTGGATCCCATCCTCAAAATCCCGGGGGTTCCGCTTACGGGTGGTCGGAT
>NW_018439969.1:0-293 GCF_002113885.1 Mizuhopecten yessoensis
TCATCGTTTACATCCAAAACCCAAATTTGTTTTTGTCAAACCGCGTTTATTTTCTGACATCCATGAGATATAACCTTTCTATCAATATATATAGGTCACGTTCATTTTGATGACAACTGTTTAAAATCTGTTCAAGTCAATTTAATTTAAATTAGTCATGACAGACAGTCAAATGTCATAGTTAGACTCAGATCGAAAAATCGCCCGTGCAGTTTTCCAGAGTAGTTTGACGGCTCTTTAGTTGAACACCCAGACTGCGTATTGTATTGTTTAATAGGACGTCCATATCCAGA
>NW_018439970.1:0-293 GCF_002113885.1 Mizuhopecten yessoensis
CAGTATTACCGACAGTCTTTGTTTTCGGGACACCCAACCTTTCTTTTGTTGAAAAAACACATAACTTATTAAGCTTGCTGTATGGTGCCTTGCCTCAATTGCAACCACCAATAGCCTCTAATAGGACTTTGCCTATGACATCTGGTCAGGAAAATACAGCCCTCTATTCTACTATGAGACATACATTTGATGTAATGCAAATTTAATCATAAATGACTATACCATAAAATAGTTTTCTTTTGAAATTCATATGACCAGGGCTATGCTCCGGAAAAGATCACCAAGACTAACAT
>NW_018439971.1:0-293 GCF_002113885.1 Mizuhopecten yessoensis
TAAGGTCTACCATTACTGGTCTAAGGTCTAAGGTCTACCATTACTATAGTTAATGTACACATTAACGCTCTCCTTATATAGTTTATATTCACCAACAATGGTATTCCGTAAAAGTTTCAACCGAACGTTTGACGAACAGTTTTACAGTGAGAAGTCGTAGATGCTACGGAAAATGCTTCGCAGACGGTACGGAAGTGGTACAGAAGTGCTACGCAAGAGCTACGGAAATGCTTAAAGTGAAACAGCAAACGTGTACGGATCTTTATTACCATATTGGACTGTCAAAGCGGATT
>NW_018439972.1:0-293 GCF_002113885.1 Mizuhopecten yessoensis
GACAGATATCTACATTTAAATTATAAGTTCTTTAAACGACTGATATCCACATTTAAATTCTAGGTTTTCAAATAACTGATATACATACTAATTGTAACAGAAAATGTAAACCAAAATTAAATTGGTCAAATATGTGATTTTCATTACATCGTATGGCGTAATATTTAGAACTATAGAAATTTCAGTAGGTCTATAACAAATCAATGTTACATACAATATGTAGACCTATTGTCAAACTTCAGTAGGTCTGAAAGAAATCAATATTGCATAGACCTATTGTACAATTTCAGTAG
>NW_018439973.1:0-293 GCF_002113885.1 Mizuhopecten yessoensis
AAAATGCCTAAAGTTTTTTAAAACAGAAAACATGCCTCAGCAGGTTGTGAAAAGCATAATTATTTATTTATATCAGGATTTAAAGAGTTACCAGAATACAACAACGGATCAAGAGTCATGGATATTCAAGAGTTCGGTACGAGCAACATGGTTGTCCAATTTGGAAGCGGAACCCACCTGTCAAAAGGTTACTTGGTAGTAGACGGTACACACGTACGGCCCCTGTCAACTGTCCTAGGACTACCCTCAAGTGCAGATCGATTCTGTATGTCTAGTCAGTATGAAGTGGCAGG
>NW_018439974.1:0-293 GCF_002113885.1 Mizuhopecten yessoensis
TAGAGTTAATACCCTTGTTTACTTAAGACAGGTTACAGTGTACATTATTTAAGTATTGAACTGCTTTCAGTTGGATTTCATAGGCAATATGTGCTTCATGTTGGATTTGCCTTTGTTCAGTTGGAATTCATATTGCTTATGAATGCCACCTGAAAGCAGTTGAATACTTATATTTACCATTTTTTGGAATATGTTCAGCGCTTACAAAAAATGAGTACACTTCCTATTATTCAGTATTTGTGTCTAGATGAAGGTCTGGTGTATACAGGTTTGCAGATTACACAGGAAGACAC
>NW_018439975.1:0-293 GCF_002113885.1 Mizuhopecten yessoensis
TTACAGGTAATAACATATATCGTGCTACATTCGAACAATATATTTACTACAGAGTGTCCAGGTGTTAGTTAGAGTAAGAAATTACAAGAAACATGATAAAAATGATGGCATTAATTTTCTTAATTACATAGTCTTGGCCAGCTAGTATTCTCTGTCCTAACAATCGAAATTCGCCTGTCACCTGACACGTCCATTTTTGACCTCGGATTGTTTCTCGTTATATATTTGCAGCGTTATCAGCTATGTCGTCGCACGCTAAATAAACTTGTTTTAGCTCGAAATAGGACACAGTA
>NW_018439976.1:0-293 GCF_002113885.1 Mizuhopecten yessoensis
TGTCAGAAGAACATTTCGTGTATCATTAAACACGATGATTATATCTGGCAGATGATTTACACACAGCTTTCGTTAGGCGCATAATTTTTTTCAGATTCGTTAAATATGTATTTTCACTCAGTATTGAATAAGTCATATAGGCGTTCTATATGGTATCAGTTCTCCTTTCACAAACCACTTCGCAGCCGTGTGAAATTGAAGGATTGTTGTTTCCGCGATTTTCTCAAATAAAGAAAACACTGATGCAAACATTGCCATACACACTAAATCAAAGAATGAAACATAGGCAGCTG
>NW_018439977.1:0-293 GCF_002113885.1 Mizuhopecten yessoensis
TTCCTCAATTTACACCAACCACGATTGGTATCGCACAACGTCCGTTCATCGTGCGCACAGATGCGCACATCGTGTAACGTTGTGCGATCACACAACTGTATATGGTTTAGTATATTGTTTTATTCGGTGTCAGTATATTGTTTTATTCGGTGTAATTATGTTGTTTTATTCGGTGTTAGTATGTTGCTTTATTCGGTGTCAGTATATTGTTTTATTCGGTGTAATTATGTTGCATAATTCGGTGTAGGTATGTTGTTTTATTCGGTGAGAGTATGTTGTTTCATTCGTTGTAA
>NW_018439978.1:0-293 GCF_002113885.1 Mizuhopecten yessoensis
TGATCAGCAAGAAATGGGTCTGTTCAGCTTGTGAATACGTGTATTAGATGCAACCGATTTGTAGGAGAGTCAACTACTCTAGAAAGGTCTCATTTCAAGACCCCGTTTTGTGGGATAGAGCGTACATCCCGATACCATATCACGGGTGGTAGATGACTCTCGGTAATGTGAAGTAAGGGTGGACACGGGATATGTCTCTGACCCGCGTCCGTTCAATTGACAGAGACAATTAAATACACTTGCATTCAAATCGTCTTGATTTATTTATTCATATATCACAAAACCGTCTTTTC
>NW_018439979.1:0-293 GCF_002113885.1 Mizuhopecten yessoensis
GGCCATGTAAATACCACATCGTCACTCATAACTTTTACTTGAATCGTAAGAACATTCTTTTATGAGAAAGTTATGGCAAAACCAATGGTTTGAAGTACCGAAAATACATCAATCTGTTCGTTCTTATTACGAACTTTTAGCAAATCATGCATCTGAATCATTTGGTTGTCAAATTAGGACTGTATTTCACAATATAATCCCAGGATATTGCAAGTCTTTTGATTGTTCAAAAGCAACTATGTAACAAACGCTTTACTTGTCATAGTTAATGTGAGATTTCGAAAAATATTAAC
>NW_018439980.1:0-293 GCF_002113885.1 Mizuhopecten yessoensis
GCGCGACAGTCGTTTGTAAACCGACTCACGGCCGGAAATTGAAACGTTAATTTTTCACGTTTTGGACGTTATAGTTATTGTTTGATAAAATTATAATTGATACTAGAAGCGGCTACGTGATATCGCTTACCCTAAGGAATTAGTCGCTTTGATATCAAAGTCGTATTAATGATGAGGCGGACATCGATTTCTGTATAGGATTACAGTATTTGTTGAGATCGAGCGATCACACACAGGTAGCAAGGCTTTGATGTTGCGGACACGCTCGTGTGTCGTACTGTGTGGGTTTGTGC
>NW_018439981.1:0-293 GCF_002113885.1 Mizuhopecten yessoensis
AAGTATTAACGAGCTAGTCGGTTGCTTAGTAAACACGTTTTAGATAAGACACATAACGGTGACTGAAGACAAACAGTTTCGTGCCAATCCCGCGTTCCAAGGTGCTAATAGGCATGTAGGCGACTGTCATAGTACTATGGGAAAATAACAGGTTGCGGTACCGAAAACAGGGAAAAGTAAATATTTTTGTGCTGATTAATTTGTTGATGTTATAGTGTTTATACCTTGCAACCGCTGAATTCTGGCATGAAGACAAACACGTATAATTATGATAAAATAATATCAAAATATGT
>NW_018439982.1:0-293 GCF_002113885.1 Mizuhopecten yessoensis
TCCGCCTTTATTTTCTTCATTTGAGTACTCGATAATATCTTGGATGAAACTGATACTGTCTTCTATGTTTCTTTCCTTTACAAATCCCTTCTGGTCGCTATGAATAAACAAAACTGTTTTAAAACATGTGCCGTGTGACCCTGTTAATTTGGATACCATTTTCAGAAGTAAGTGGTTTTTTTTAAATCAGTACTTATTTGGAGGAAACATTTAATCCGACCCCCTTCAGAGTTTTAAGTATAATTTTCTGCTGATATTGATCGTTTATTTTCCTATATTAGCTAAATATTAAA
>NW_018439983.1:0-293 GCF_002113885.1 Mizuhopecten yessoensis
AACCCTACCATCCGTTGTTCTGTAGTTATTATTTCATTGGTTTGATAACCCTACCCTTCGTTATTTTGTAATTTAATTTGTATTTCATGTTCCTCCTTTTTTGGAGACTCATAGTTCAATCTTTAATTTAAACAGTTTGGTTCTTATGATTGTTAGAACAGAATGATATTTACAGAAGAAGATGTTTTGAAGTTCATTAAACCATTTCAAGCGATATTCCTATTGAACTACTGGAGATACTTTCGGAAATATGTTTCGATATTTACACATGGTACCTGCTCATAATTTCCATT
>NW_018439984.1:0-293 GCF_002113885.1 Mizuhopecten yessoensis
CAGTCTATAAAATGATCGCGATAGTAAAAAATATTTAATCTCGTATGTTTCTCTTAAACAATCAACATTGTTTAAGGTATGAACACAAATTCAAATGATTTAACAAGTACCAATATTAATTATCAACTATGGGTTGCAGAGCTGCACAGTTCCTCCATCGGAAGTAACATGTATTGGATCACTATCTCGACGACATAAGTTGTAATTATTTGTTTCATCATTGTTCTGAAATTAATAAATTATCTATCTAATTATCAAATGGGATAAAATTACAACACCATAGTCAGAAATAA
>NW_018439985.1:0-293 GCF_002113885.1 Mizuhopecten yessoensis
CAAAATCGCGAAATATTTATTCCTGGAGATGAAAGGTATATGCACAATAACGAATCACTATATAGTGGTCTCCTGAATAATAAAAAATGTTCACCAGCGATTAATTTTCTTGTCTTAGCTGTCAAATATTAGAACTCTGAAATTCATAGAAACATTTCTGTGAAACTCTTTTCCATGGTTCTATTAAAGCTTTGTTATCAGAAAGCAAACATCACCAGGTGTGTTCTTATCTAGAATCACAAGAATTAGTTTCACAAGTTCACATATTTCGTCTTTATCAGGGTGACCAGATT
>NW_018439986.1:0-293 GCF_002113885.1 Mizuhopecten yessoensis
TACATACCTGATCAGTAACTAGATGATACTTTGACAAAAGGTACTGATACTTCAATGGGTGTGGAACTCAGTGGTGATATTAATATTGATATTTTAACAATTCTACCTAATCGTCACCTTTCATGACTCCTTACTAAACATAATTTGTCTAGCCTTATTAATGAACCTACCCGTATAACTTAGGAGATTGCCACTTCCATTGATGTTATCTTTACAAACAACCCAAACATAATTAGAAATACTTATACATCACCGCTCTTCTGTAGTGATCATTCCTCTGTGCATGCATCCAT
>NW_018439987.1:0-293 GCF_002113885.1 Mizuhopecten yessoensis
CCCTGGTAATACACCGTCCTTGTTGGTCAGGTTGCAAATAAAGATTGATGAAGGAAACTGAAGAAGAAGAGTCTGTAGTGTCCGTGAGTTCAAGCTCTGGAGGGTATATACGATTGGTTTGGTGAATAAATGCATATTTAATCAAAGGCAGCACACCATCGATAGATTATCGATATATAATGATGTGAAATTGAAGAACTTGTCCAGGTTGTCATTATGCTAGTCCAAATAAACTCGTCAATATAATTCAGTTTCATGTGTGTCCGTGTTTGGTATTAGAGCATGAATGAAGC
>NW_018439988.1:0-293 GCF_002113885.1 Mizuhopecten yessoensis
ATATGATTTGTATACTGTATGTTTTGTTTTGAGATATTTGTATACGTTAAGTTTTATGATGCGACATTTTTATACAGTATTTTTTTTATTGGACATTTGTGTACATGTTGTATTGTTATACGTTATTTTTTATATGTTTTGTTATATGACATGGATAAACGGTATGGTGTGTTACTGGACATTTGTATATGGTATGTTTTGTTATTGGATATTTGTACAAATGTTTTGTTATATGACATTTGTATACGTTTCGTTTTGTTATTGGACATTTGTATACAAGATTTTTTGTTATG
>NW_018439989.1:0-293 GCF_002113885.1 Mizuhopecten yessoensis
AGAGAAATGTGGACAGTGTAGTGCTGTATCATGTAGAAGGTCTGACGGGCTATGCTCATGTATGAATTCGAGTTAATCATGCTTGACTGGATTTATAAATGTGCTTGAAGATAAATACGATACAATTGTATTTTTTCTGAAGAGAGATTCTTGTAAAATCTTATTTGTGCTATATTCAAGCCTGCGTTTCTTGTCAGTCTAGTTTGAAATTAAACGTCATCTATTTTTGTTTTTTGTAATGTAAAGTGAACGATGTATGTATTAAATCTCAGATGACTGCTAATGTTTTTTTT
>NW_018439990.1:0-293 GCF_002113885.1 Mizuhopecten yessoensis
TTATTGCCAATCCCCCATGAACAATTTCAGAAACTCCACAGAGTGATGGGAAAGTTTTCTACACAGAAATACATGGGTGCCATGCTTGTTTAGCTACTGAATCAAAGAAATAAATTTAGCTTCATGAAATATTTGTTGTATCTACTGAACACATTTTATAAATCACTTTATCCCCTCAAAATTTAACGTACAAATCATTTCACTAACATCAGAGTTGTGATACTATATCTTTTAACCCTTTCACCCCTTATGTAACTTCAGTAGACTCTACCATGCATTGATCTGGATGAGTC
>NW_018439991.1:0-293 GCF_002113885.1 Mizuhopecten yessoensis
AAGCAGAGCAAATGAAAATAGAAATGATGAGCAACAACACCACTGGATCCGGTACAAAGTAAATCAAACATTACATTTTGTACCGGATTCAGTGGTGTTGCTGCTCATTATTTCTATTTTCAAATATATAGCTAGGTACAATTCATAATTTGACGATAACAATCATTTCCTATCCTAGTTCATTAAGTTGTGAGTAGAAACAATGCCTGTTGTAAAGTTATAAACCTATCGTATGTAGTAAAGAAAGACATATTCCATCTTTTCGTATTGCAGAGTTATCTTCTCTTGTGAGC
>NW_018439992.1:0-293 GCF_002113885.1 Mizuhopecten yessoensis
CAAACAAGTGTGTACTCTTCGTGAGTCAAACAAGTGTGTACTCTTCGTAAGTCAAACAATTGTGTACTCTTTGTGAGTCAAACAAGTGTGAAATGTTCGTGAGTCAAAAAAGTGTGGACTCTTTGTGATTATGTTTTACATCCGACTCTTAAAAGTGAGCTCTACTTCACAAAGTTGACATTTCTCAACTTTTTATTAAGTGGTCAGTCTGAACATTGTTTTAATTACCATCAATTCCAATTTTGGTCTCATTATTATCGATATTCTCATAAGGGTAATCATTGATTTTCCGT
>NW_018439993.1:0-293 GCF_002113885.1 Mizuhopecten yessoensis
TCACGTAAACTTGATACAATGATGTCATAATGAAGTCAATGATGTCATAGGTTTATTATCCTGATGATGACCTTACAATTAATTCTCCTGTTTGTATAAAAAGATGAACTTAAGCAATGATTTACACAACGAAATTACACGAACACGCTCACTGCTGTTATGTGAAGAAATGTTTCATTTGTTTTTTATGTCATATTAACAGCTATGGTTATTTAAGGACGTGGCAGGGTTTAGTTGCGGAGTACATTAGGGGTACCCGATAAAAACCAACGATCTGCGGCCAGTACCTGGCG
>NW_018439994.1:0-293 GCF_002113885.1 Mizuhopecten yessoensis
GCGGTTTTTTCTCACATCGCAACATTTCGTTGCTATCCCGAATTAAAATCACTAACGATTTACCGCACATTGATATTGATATGAGAAGTCTGTGAATTTGTAAATGAATGGTCACGCCTATACAATTGATGTTATCGAATTCATTCGGCGATTTCAAACTAAATTAGTTTTCCTTGTACAACAATTGTTGTAATATAATAGTTATCTCTATAATAAGTAATGATCCTTACTTTCTTAATTCATTGTTTGTAAAAGTATTATAATGTTTGGTAAACCAGCATGTTTGTGGGTGG
>NW_018439995.1:0-293 GCF_002113885.1 Mizuhopecten yessoensis
ATATAGAGAGAAACTCCGTACGTATCTATACATATGTATATATATTGAGTAACTCCGTACGTATCCATACATTTGTATATATCTAGAGAAACTCCGTACGTATCAATACATGTGTATATATCTAGAGAAACTCTGTACGTATCGATACATATGCATATATTTAGAGAAACTCCGTACGTATCCCTACATGTGTATCTATCTAGAGAAACTCCGTACGTATCCATACATGTGTCTACATATAGAGAAACTCCGTACGTATCCATACATTTGTATATATCTAGAGAAACTTCGTA
>NW_018439996.1:0-293 GCF_002113885.1 Mizuhopecten yessoensis
TATCTTTATTTAGTCTAGAGCATCCTTGGGCCAAGGGGACTCAATACTCAATTTTGTATAAATGGTGTGTGTGCCCTCACTTCGGGCAGAGGGCGGGCCAAATAGGGGAAATAGAGGTAAAACCGTTAAAATCCTTCTCCTACCGTAGGGATTAAGTAATTTTATCCTTATTTAGTCTAGAGCATCCTTTGGCCAAGGAGACACAATACTCAATTTTGTATAACTGGCCCTTCTGGGGGCAGAGGGGCGGGCCAAATAGGGAAAATAAAGGTAAAACCTTTAAAATCCTTCTT
>NW_018439997.1:0-293 GCF_002113885.1 Mizuhopecten yessoensis
CAGATTTGGACCCCTGTTACATCGAATGAAGGTCTAAGAATATCTGTTTTCCGCCTGATGTAGTACCTCCTTTGTCGAACGTTGCAGATATATGTGGGATGTATGAGTCTGGTGGAAGTTCCAGTCGAGGTATCCTAGCCTACGATACCGTAACAAAGTGATTGCGTTCACGAAGACATGACTAATTGTAACATAAAAGCCTCGTTAATCTTGTAGAGCAATTTATGTTCATGAAATTCATTCTCCCAGTGTTTACCAAGCTTTAGATAAAGCATTAGTGGCTATTGAAAGCA
>NW_018439998.1:0-293 GCF_002113885.1 Mizuhopecten yessoensis
TTATTGAACCTATTGTTCCACATCCTAAATACCATTAGCGTTTCGCGAGTCAGGTGAATGTATAAAGTGAAGGAAATCTTAAGTGGATGGCTGATATTTAGATTTAAACAAATATGTAGTTCACACGTTTTGTACATTCATCAGTTTTCTGATACAAATAAATGAAGTTTACCGTTATAAGCATGCGACATATGCAATGGTCAATCAAGCAAAAAGTAAATAAATTCATTATTTTGAAATATGTAACAACGGGGTTTTAAGCTCTTTCCTCGTGTTCCAACAGTAGTTTAGAC
>NW_018439999.1:0-293 GCF_002113885.1 Mizuhopecten yessoensis
GGATTTGCGAATTGGTCTGTTAAATCAGAATTGGGAATACCTTGAACTATATTTATTCAACAAATACCACTTTGTTATGAACGTAAGACACACACATGCGCTTCAACCAATACAGTTTGGTATCAAATACAGTTGCACTGTACCGTACAGCTGTTTAGTCCATTTAGGACTCATCAGTGTGCCACTACTTCAGGAAAGCTGCAGGTCAGACTAAAGTATAGTTGAAGCTGACTTACCTGCAACACATTGGATACGGAGTGTGTGGAACCTCCAGAGACGCGACTGGAACTGCC
>NW_018440000.1:0-293 GCF_002113885.1 Mizuhopecten yessoensis
TTTTGTAAAGACATACACAAATGCACACATACTTCCACACGTACAAAGGTGTATACACATGTACCTACAAACACTGAAATATTACATGTTTTGTATGTATAATATGTCACATATGTAAGTACGCGATCGGTTTTATGTAATGAACACGTTAAATACATCGAACAGTAATTAAAGTTGATCTAATTACATTTTATATCAATAATAATGTGGGCAATATGTCATATATACTGGACATAGAATAGTAAATTTCATAATAATCGAAGTGCATGAATATGCATTCACATAGTTTTAAG
>NW_018440001.1:0-293 GCF_002113885.1 Mizuhopecten yessoensis
GTTGTGCACCGGCATTTTAATTTGGGATTTCAACCCTTTTTGATTAAGTTATGCCCCTTTGCGCAAAATACTTGTACGCGAAACTTCTCCTTAACTAACTGGTGGATTTCAGTGAAACTTTGCATGAATGATCGGTATCGTATGTAGTTGTGCATTGGCGTTTTTCATTAGGGATTTCGACCCTTTGTGATGGAGGTATACCCCTTAAATGTGCGAAATACTTGTTACTGGTGGGAGACTATATGTACTGCTTTGCAATGCTTTGCCTTAGTAAGTCTTTAGCTTACAGTTCT
>NW_018440002.1:0-293 GCF_002113885.1 Mizuhopecten yessoensis
AGGCGTACTAATGAGGTTGGACTTTATTGCAATAAGGACACCGCCATAACAATCACTTTTCCTGTCGTTCTGATATGTAATATAAACAGGAGGTATTACTTCTGAAGATTGGCCACCAGAGTGTAACCAGGTCTCTGTCTCAATTATGACGTCGGGCTCTGTGTTGTCAAGAACGACCTGGACCTCAGATGCTTTGTTCTTGATGCTTTGGAAGTTTACCACAACATTTGATATTTGTTGGCGTTTTCTTGTTGGTGGATGATTTTGGTGTGGAGGATGCTAATAGCTTACCT
>NW_018440003.1:0-293 GCF_002113885.1 Mizuhopecten yessoensis
AATTGTGAATAGAACAAAATATATATGAATATTAATAATTGTTTGTGTCATAGCTTAGATCATAACCAGACTGATATTTGTCTTAAAACCTTCTGTATTCTGGCCAGAAATTGTTTATCTTGAATACAATTTCTTTCCTTTAAGAGCCGGAGTGTTCAAATGCATTTGTATTCTTCAATTGTGAATAGAACAAAACATATATCAATATTAAAATCTAATAATTGTTTGTGTCATAGCTTAGATCAACGCCTGACTGATATATGCCTCAAAACCTTTTGTATTCTGGCAAAGAA
>NW_018440004.1:0-293 GCF_002113885.1 Mizuhopecten yessoensis
AAAGTACTACATTGTATGATAAAGTAACAGTATATTACAAAGGGAATAGATAGCTTTCAGTTTTATACTATGAACCAATAAACATTCTAGGTGTTTCAATATTCACAGGTCTTGTATTACAGTAGAACCACGAATATCAATAAAATGGAAGATGCGTAAGTTTACTAAAAAAATAAACAACAGGCTCAGCACATGAGAATATTGAATGAAAGCAATGGGTGACACAAGAAAGTGAAACTGCAGGGAAAGACATGTCATATAATTTAAAGGTATAGTTTCATGACCCAACCAAA
>NW_018440005.1:0-293 GCF_002113885.1 Mizuhopecten yessoensis
TAGCCTTCTTAGATGGCCGGAGTTTGATTTCCCGATCGGACGTGAAAAGGTATCGGGTCACCAGCCCGACAACGTGAGTATTCTCCGGGTACTCTGTTTCCTCCCAGATAAGACCCCTAGCGCGCTACCATCCGGGGCAACAAGAGTGATTACAATGTAATATAATAGATAGTGCATGTTTCATTATTGTTATAAGATAAATAAAATTAAAGGGATAGACACCTGAGGCACACAATAACAGACCAAGCTTGCTCGATTTACTCTCAACGGGCACACGAAAGGCCGACCGGCTC
>NW_018440006.1:0-293 GCF_002113885.1 Mizuhopecten yessoensis
ATTATCATTGTCACCAAACACGACGGTTGTCATTGTCACCAAACACGACTGATTATCATTGTTACCAATCACGACTGATTACCATTGTCACCAATCACGACTGATTACCATTGTCACCAATCACGACAGTTGCCATTGTCAACAATCACGACCGTTACCATTGTCACTAAACACGACTGTTGTCATTGACACCAAACACGAAAGTTGCCATTGTCACCAAACACGACTGTTACCATCGTCACCAAACTCGACTGATTATCATTGTCACCAAACACGACAGTTGTAATTGTCAC
>NW_018440007.1:0-293 GCF_002113885.1 Mizuhopecten yessoensis
TGTCTCTAAACTATAGATGTATGGTCCTTGTTTGTCTCTAAACTACAGCATTTTGGCCCTTATTAGTCTATAAACTACAGCTTTTTTGCTCTTATTAGTCTATAAACTACAGCTTTTTGGCCCTTATTAGTCTATAAACTACAACTTTTTGGTCCTTGTTTGTCTATAAACTACAGCTTTTGGCCCTTATAAGTCTATAAACTACATCATTTTGGCCCTAGTTTGTCTTTAAACTACAGCTTTTTAGACCTTGTTTGTCTATAAACTACAGCTTTTTGGCCCTTGTTTGTCTA
>NW_018440008.1:0-293 GCF_002113885.1 Mizuhopecten yessoensis
AATACAAGGCATTCAGAACTGGTGAAAATGTTCAACCAAGCGACAAGGCCAGAATACGAAAGCAATAATAGTACTGGTGACGTCACGGTAGATGTGCCTAGCTCTTCTCCGCAGGTTGCGGCATCCCACAATGCCTCACATGACAACAACAATGGCGGATTAGTAAACTTGTTGCATTCGTTAACGAACACCGTGGCCTCATTACAAGCGAACATGGTTCAGCTTACATCAAAGGTAAATGCTTTATCATCGCCTGCCATTCCTTCATCAACTACCACAGTATCAGGAATAAA
>NW_018440009.1:0-293 GCF_002113885.1 Mizuhopecten yessoensis
TACATTTTAAGAGGAATAGTAACACGATCTGACAGCGTACTTATATACATTTTTAGAGGATTAGTAAAACGATCGGACAGCTACTTATACACATGTTCAGATTATAGTAACACGATCTAACAGCGTACTTAATATACATTTTAAGAGGAATAGTAACACGACCTAACAGCGTACTTATATTCATTTTAAGAGGAATAGTAACACGATCTGACAGTGTACGTATACACATGTTGAGAGGCTAGTACATTGTAAATCGACCTAACAGCGTACGTATATACATGTTCAGAAGATAG
>NW_018440010.1:0-293 GCF_002113885.1 Mizuhopecten yessoensis
TGTATACATAACCAGTATAACATTGTATACATAACCAGTATAATACTGTATACATAGCCAGTATAGTATTGTATACATAGACAGTATAACATTGTATACATAGTCAGTATAACATTGTATACATAGCCAGTATAGTATTGTATACATAACCAGTACAACAATGTATACATAACCAGTATATTATTGTATACATAGACAGTATAACATTGTATACATAGACAGAATAACATTGTATACATAGTCAGTATAACATTGTATACATATCCAGTATAACATTGTATACATAACCAGTA
>NW_018440011.1:0-293 GCF_002113885.1 Mizuhopecten yessoensis
TTTTTTGTTAGTTCTTCTGGCTCCTATCATCCCGTCTCCTAATAAATCACGAAACTGCATGAAAGTCGCGAGCACAGCTTAGTGTTACGTAACATAATGAAAATTGCTCATTTTCTCAAAAACTTTTAAATTTCCTGAATAAACTAAAAACCTTACGTCAGTCATAACCCGCTTTGAGTTACAAATATAATTAAAACTTTTCAGTCTTACTGCAAACACTTTTTGGATTTATAACTTATAATGTGTTAACAATACTCACATATAACTACCAAAGTTATGCTTTCTGTCGTGGT
>NW_018440012.1:0-293 GCF_002113885.1 Mizuhopecten yessoensis
CGATGGCACCGTGGAAAGGGAACCCATCAGAATAATATGTGACCTAACACCGACTCTAATGTTCGGGTCAGAGCTTGTCGTTACAGGACGGATTTCAGAAGAGGAAACGAACGAACTTCAGCCCATGATAACAGGTATTGGTGCCAATGGATTGGTAACTCTACACGTACCCGATACTGCGCTTACCACACAACTAAATATCACACAAGACTCTGATGCTTTCGGCATCACGGAGAAACTATGGGCTTATCTCACTATCAAACAGTGGATTAAACAGATGGAAGCATCAACTG
>NW_018440013.1:0-293 GCF_002113885.1 Mizuhopecten yessoensis
ACATGCAATGCATTTTGTATAACTGCTATCTGTACCTTTTGAAAGGTAAACATGTATACATATAAATACAACAAAACACGAAGACTTATAATCGGCTAGCGCTTTATATATATATATATTGTTTAAACATTTCCTAATTGGTAAATTGCCCGATAATCGGTCGAAAACTGATATCTCTGTTTTTCAATCTTTACAGAAGTAGAGCAGGTGCTTGCAGAAGACAAGTATGTATGTTTTAAAGCAAATTGATTATATAATTCTATGAAGTAACGTCGTTAATGATAATCATATTG
>NW_018440014.1:0-293 GCF_002113885.1 Mizuhopecten yessoensis
AGAGCTAGGAGGAGGGTAAGAGGTGGAGGAGAGAGAGAGGGAAGAGGGGTTTAGAGAGAGTACTGCAACAAGACAGTATATTATGAAAATATATATCAGACCACGTGGTTGTTCCTTCTCCATACGAACGGACTAGTTATACTAATCGCTGTTCACAACTTTCTTCTGATCAAATGTGCATCACTTCCCGTGCTATTTTAACTTCCTCCTGTTCACCGCGCTCTTGCTGGTATTTCCGTTTCAGAGAAAGAGAAAGACCAAACACACGGCTTCATTATATTTATATATACGTA
>NW_018440015.1:0-293 GCF_002113885.1 Mizuhopecten yessoensis
TACCTGGCGACTGCCCCACGTAGGTCTCGAACCCGCGATCCAGTGATGGAGGGCTAGCTGGTGGTAGCAGAATGTCAGACGCCTTAACCACTTAGCCAGCGCTGCTGCTATACAGTTGTATAGAAATTATTTTATAACACTAAACATTTCCAGGCGTTTTTGTTCCATAGGACATTTGTCGGCATACAAAATCAATGTTAGGTTGACACTACCCTGTGGTGTTTTCTACGCAACAAATATCCGCGTACAATAATTAATTACAGTGACTCGTCTACGCAGTGCTACACTTCAGG
>NW_018440016.1:0-293 GCF_002113885.1 Mizuhopecten yessoensis
TAAACTTATAGTATACATCCTCTTGTTTTTCAACGCAATGCTTCCTCAATTTGATATAATTAACCTTTCGTTTTGATGATCGAGAAATATACCAACACCAAATGTTAATCGGACCTGATACATTATTTAACAATCAAGTTGTGAAGTTATTTGCGTACTACCACCGGAATGTTTTGTTATGTCAAACTTTTTTTCTCTCTACATATTATATCAGTTTCTAGATAACCGATCTTGATTCGCTGAGATTAAGTTAATTTTACCGAAAACCTACGAAAACGACAATTGCTTTGGGC
>NW_018440017.1:0-293 GCF_002113885.1 Mizuhopecten yessoensis
TAGACTTGGGATGATCGACTAATAATTCAAGGGGAGTCAGGTTATATATCTTTAAACCCAGATGCATATTTCATATCAGTATTATAATATGGATAATATCTCTTGCTGCTGCCACCCCTGCAGGTCGGGGATCTGGAAAAGATACCCAGTGCATGTATCATCAGAGATGGCTAATGTGGGAACCCCCTGCATAATTGGGTATTTGCTTTCGTGCCCTCTACTTGGGGGCATAAAAGTGACCAAAATAGATCTGCTGCACCCATTGCAATATTTGGGATCTTTATCTTTCTTTC
>NW_018440018.1:0-293 GCF_002113885.1 Mizuhopecten yessoensis
GCATTTACTGTTAACATGACTCGATCAAACAGATAAGAGGAAAAAAGAGAAAAGATCGAACTGACAAAGAACTAACGAAGATGGTACCAAGGCGGGCGCCAGTATCCCTTTGGGATCTCTTGTTAAAAAAAGAAAGAAAAATTAAATACTTCTTTCTTATTATGATTCAAGGATGGACAGTTTCGGTTCGTTGGATGTAAAATGGCTATATATCTAATGACTCGGTGACTGACATGTTCATAAGGAAGTAAGGAGTTTGTTGTGAGGTCGGGGTGGAGTGAGTATGTGATTCT
>NW_018440019.1:0-293 GCF_002113885.1 Mizuhopecten yessoensis
CATACATAACACAATTACAGAACATTTTTAACGTGAATTTGCATTCTTATGGCATTTATGGATCAGAAGATAACGATGTAATAGAAATACTCAAGAGAAAACGTGTGAAAAACAAATTGACAGGGTACTAGCCAGTTTTGAAACGTTGCAACACGTCTAATAAAATAAATCTACAACCTTTGATAGAGCGCCCTATCTAGCTTACTAAAGCCACTCTAAAGCGCTTTACAGTACATAGATATATAATTTATACAGTCAATACAATTAGCATATACATTAATCGATACAATTCT
>NW_018440020.1:0-293 GCF_002113885.1 Mizuhopecten yessoensis
CTTTCTTTTAAAATGTTAAGTGTTTGTCAGCTTAATATGGTTTTACCTGATTTAAAGCTTTTCATACTGTTCCTCGGATCCTAGTTTAAAAGTTACATACCAAGTGTATGTGTGTCCACCAGTATTAAAATCTGCTTACTCTTTGTAGATACAATAAATTCCTTTTGATGATTTTATGTTGAAAGTAGAAAAACTAAATTTCTTTTAATCTAAACAAAGCTAACAAGTCATTGAAGAGTCAGACATGTATATCGCTGATATGTCATCAATGAAACAGATTCCGAAATAATTGG
>NW_018440021.1:0-293 GCF_002113885.1 Mizuhopecten yessoensis
ATAAATAGGACTTATTTTTTTAAATCACATCTTTTTAACAAAATCCTTCAAGTGATTATTGATGAAGTTGCTGTGAATTTGATCATACACCATATGAAAGCATCACAAACATTTCTGCAAACGTAACACAATTCACTCCATATCAATTGTTGGTTAACTGTTATCTAACAGGGCTACTATTTTATTTCTGTTTTTGCATATTTCCATGCCTTGTTTTGAAAACAAAATGTTTTACAATATGAAAATAGCTAAATATGACATCTTGCAGAATTACTTTGTTTATGCTATTAGTG
>NW_018440022.1:0-293 GCF_002113885.1 Mizuhopecten yessoensis
TATGTAGATTTACCTCTCAGAACGAGTGTGTATTTCTCTTTTATTCATCCATTATCAAAAAGAAGAAACACAATTTCATTGATTATATTTCATTTCTTCTATGCAAGTCATTAATGTAATTGATTTCAATTCACGCAAAAGTTAAAACACTATTAAATACATATAGTTACGCTACCGTTTCCTTTTTTTATTTAGGAAATTGGAAAAATATTGAAAGGTTTATGGTCGCCATCATGAGGTTTTTGGGGAAAACGAATAATATTTATATTGTTGATAATTTTTATTACTGTGTG
>NW_018440023.1:0-293 GCF_002113885.1 Mizuhopecten yessoensis
AAAACTTATACCATTATGAGATGACAGTGAATTGGGACAGAAAGCAGTGGGCCAGGACATGTGTAACACTACCTGATATTTTGAAATCCTCCTTTCATTACAAGCTATTTTTAATACATGAAGGGTGACTAGTCAGTGGTGACCAAAAAAACAACAAATATAAATATTGACCAGTCATCAATCAGTACAACATACTTCCATGGGTCACACACTGTTAAATTTCAGTAATTCCAGAATGCTACGAGTCTCATCAAAATTCTATGAGTAAAGGACTGGGATGTAGATAAATCACT
>NW_018440024.1:0-293 GCF_002113885.1 Mizuhopecten yessoensis
TAGAAAAAAACTTATTGTAAAACAATGACCCCATCTGACTTCCAAAGTACATCAAAGTCTTATATTTGAAGAACCATTATAGCACTCGATCCGACCATTCTCTTGGCCAAATATCAATATTACTGATTATTCAGAAGTAGGGTTTTACAAATTTGACCTCTTTTGAACATAGGTCAATCTCACATATTTAGGAGAAGGTAAAATTACTTCATAACAGTAAACAAATGACCAAACTTTTTTTTTCTTTTAGATAATTGATACTTGTGACCTTTAAAGTAGGCCATGTTATTTAT
>NW_018440025.1:0-293 GCF_002113885.1 Mizuhopecten yessoensis
CAAATTTGAGCTTTATGACTGTTCTCAGAGATAGCTTCAACGCTCCGGTAACTCGGACGAGTTATTAATGTTGTCTTTCCTAGATGGAGTTAGATAACAAACAAGGTTTCGGGTTATGCAGGTTAATGAAGACAATTTAAAGGTTGCTGCGATTAGATTATTGGGAATCTTAATATTTTTGCTTATGCAATATGGATGTTTTTATGCTCAATAGTGTTCCTCGTGAGTTCGATGTCACTATCTAGTCTTATCGATGGAAATTATGGTAGCTCCAATTTTATGTAATAATTTAA
>NW_018440026.1:0-293 GCF_002113885.1 Mizuhopecten yessoensis
TGATATAGGTATAAATACTACGATATCAATGACAGATGCCGACGAACTTTTACGGTCGTCATCATGATCTTATCGGAAAATTTGATATTGACTTTTTAGATATGAAGGTCATTTTTTTCTTTTTCTTTCATTGTGTCCTGTGGGGTCCTTGTCACTGTTCACATTTACGTTTGAGATAGTGATACTTATAAGATATTACAGGATGTACCTAGGTTGACATGCCGGTTGTTGGCGATAAAGTAGATGGGACTTCCGAACCACCTCCTCTTATTCTCCTTTATTGATATATAAGT
>NW_018440027.1:0-293 GCF_002113885.1 Mizuhopecten yessoensis
TCATACATGTCTATGTTTTTATCATCATTAACGCTCATTGTTTAATAATCTTGTTTTAAAACTCTGTATATACTCATGATTCTATCGTCTTTTGCTGTATCATTTTCTGCTTATTAAATCATTGTTTAGGATTTACTTCATTTATTACGTACATTGCGTACTGTCTTTTCCTTGTTCTCAAATTGTCAAAACGCGATCCCTTCTCACTAATTCGTCATGTTCCCCCATGATGTGGCAAATACACATAGCACAATGTAAGATTTGGTTTTGATCATTTCAATTTCAATTACATA
>NW_018440028.1:0-293 GCF_002113885.1 Mizuhopecten yessoensis
CAGTGTCGTGTACTGTGAATCCGCGCTTTTGTAAGTTTGACCGGAAGCGAGTGTTGTGTACGAGTCACGTGATGTGTTTTAAACCTGTTTTCCTTGGTCAAATGTCTATTTTCACTGTTGTCATTGTCTTAGGTTTTTTTTGGGGGCATTGTAGTAAGTTTCGAACAGCGCGGTCAAAGGCTAGACGTGTTTCAAGCAACAGTTTTATAAATTGGTATTAAAAAATCTGGATTTTAAATGAAATAGAATACTGTTCATATACATATATATAATTCCGCCATGTTCTTTGTATG
>NW_018440029.1:0-293 GCF_002113885.1 Mizuhopecten yessoensis
GACACGCACTCTCCACTTAATATAAACCAATTCGCCAAAGGCTAGTCACGCGCGGCTCACTTGTTTATATTTGTTAAACGAAGCAAACGTTGTATGTGTATAGTTTGATTAAAACAAATATGTGTATGGGTTAGTGTCCAATGATACATGATGTTTAGCCTGTAAAATGACCATTGCATCACCTAAGTGGTAGAATATAATACAAATAGTGCAGACTGTTTACAAAGCATATCCATTGATTGTAGTATTAATGTATCGCTGTTATACTCGTATTTGTTGCTGTGAAAAGGTTG
>NW_018440030.1:0-293 GCF_002113885.1 Mizuhopecten yessoensis
CACTTCACGTTTCCGCGTTAGCTTCTCACACATGATTTTCAAGTCCGAAGCCTTTTCAGGTAACAAAGACACACGCATCAATTTAGAATCTAACAGAAACCCTAAGAAAGAAATGTTCTGGACTGGAATCAGGACAGATTTTTCCGGGTGAATGGTAAAACCCAGCTGGTCTAAAAGTGTTACTGTCTGGTGCAAGTTTTCCAAACAATCAGCATAAGAATCGCCCTGTAGTAAGCTATGTAGGGAAAGTTTAGATGTCCTAGTTGATGAAGCGTTGCAAAAACTGGTTTTAA
>NW_018440031.1:0-293 GCF_002113885.1 Mizuhopecten yessoensis
TAGTAGAAGAACACGAAATACGCCATGTTGTGATAGGCTTTTCTACAATGGAAAAAGCGTAAATCCATAATCCCTTAGTATAACGACACATACGCTACGTGTCATATGTACCAGTTATCTATGATTAGTCTCATGCAAATACCAATTAGTAACTAATATTTTCTGTCAGTTAAAAGAGGGCTAATTATTTTGTTTTCATTAAACTATAGGTTGAAACATTTTTTACAAACACATTTTATTTAAATATAATGCTCCATTTCTTTGTGTTTATTATTAAGAGGTATTGCATTCAC
>NW_018440032.1:0-293 GCF_002113885.1 Mizuhopecten yessoensis
AGCTAATGTCATTTAAGGACGTGTCTCCATGTGTGTTGTGTATGTGTGCACGTGTGTATGTGTGCTGGAGGCAGGGTATGTTGGTGTTATTGCCTCCTTGTTATAGCGCGGATCTGTTGCCAACTTTGTAGTGCTATCTAACTGAAATGCAATGCCTAAGGCTCCAAGCACATCATCCCGCCCGGTAACATTATACAGAACGGTTAAACCAGTTGTTGCAATTTCCTTAATTCTGAACGCGATGCAGAGAATAACAACGACCATTTTTAAGGACTTTGGTATGTCCCGGCCAC
>NW_018440033.1:0-294 GCF_002113885.1 Mizuhopecten yessoensis
ATAATCGGGGTGAAACTTGTACAAGGAAAACATAGCCATTGCTCTTTAAAAAAAATGGAATCAATAATCGGGGTGAAACTTGTACCCGGAAAACATAGCCATCGCTCTGAAAATGGAAACAATAATCGGAGGGGAAACTTGTACCAGGAAAACATAGTCTTCACTATTGGAAAATAGGAATGAATAATGGGAAAAAAACTTGTACCAGAAAAACATAACCATCACTCTTTGAAGAAAGGAACGAATAAGGGGGAAAAAAATTGTACCTCGAAAACATAGCCATCGCTATTGGAA
>NW_018440034.1:0-294 GCF_002113885.1 Mizuhopecten yessoensis
AAGAAGGCGGAGTGTGACAAACTGTCAGTGTGCAGAAAATGGGACTTTCTATAGACCTTGACCACAAATTCTTAGCTGCCAGCTGTGATGGTAAGGTTGTTTTGCCAGATGGTTCTTGTGGCATTATTGAGATAAAGAATCTTCTCCAACGCAACAAATTCCTGTTTGCGGATGCTGCAAAAAAGATGAAAAGTTTCTGTTGCGAGAATATCAATGGCTCATTGAAATTAAAAGAAAATCACAACTACCACTTTCAAGTACAGGGTCAATTGAATGTCACTAAATTGCCCTGGT
>NW_018440035.1:0-294 GCF_002113885.1 Mizuhopecten yessoensis
TTGACCTTGACCTTTGAATCTAATTACCTTGACCTTTGACCTCGATATTTTACCTATGTGTGTCTCTTTGTTTAATTCCGTACAACTTTGCTTCATAATGTCATAACAAAATGGTCATCAGTGAAAATATGTAAAATTTGACCTTGACCTTTAAACCTAATGACCTTGACCTTTGGTCATTTGACTCATTGTTTAATTCTGATCAACTTTGCTTCATCATATCATAACAAAATGGTCATCAGTGAAAATATGTAAAATTTGACCTTGACCTTTAAACCTAATGACCTTGACTTT
>NW_018440036.1:0-294 GCF_002113885.1 Mizuhopecten yessoensis
GTAGCGTGACGGACGTTACTATGGATACACATGTAGTGGTTGTAGTGAGACAGACGTTACTATGGATACACATGTAGTGGTTGTAGCGTGACAGACGTTAATATGGATACACATTTAGTGGTTGTAGCGTGACAGACGTTAATATGGATACACATGTAGTGGTTGTAGCGTGACGAACGTTACTATGGATACACATGTAGTGGATGTAGCGTGACGGACGTTACGGTTGGTACGCATGTAGTGGTGGTGGCGTGACGGACGTTACTATGTATACACATGTAGTGCTTGTAGCGT
>NW_018440037.1:0-294 GCF_002113885.1 Mizuhopecten yessoensis
TACACTAACTCAGACCAACACTTACTCTCATTGTCAGGGACCTGAACCACTATCTAAGACCAACACTTACTGTCATTGTTAGGGCCTAGTACACTACCTAAGACTACCACTTACTGTTATTGTCAGGAGCCTTAAACACTGTCCAAGACTGACACTTACTGTCATTGTCAGGGGACTAATACACTATCTAAGACCAACACTTATTGTCATTGTCAGGGGCCTGATACACTATCCCAGACTGACACCTATTGTCATTGTTAGGGTCTAGTACAGTACCTCAGACCAACACTTACT
>NW_018440038.1:0-294 GCF_002113885.1 Mizuhopecten yessoensis
TTATTTACTTATTTATTCATTATTTATGTAGAATATCATTTTGGTAAATGTCAGCTCAATTTCTATTGCTCTTCTTGATTTATTTATTTATTGAATTATTGCTGATAAATACGAAATTGTTACAAATGGGAAAACTAGTAACAATGTACTATTATTGAGTACACATTGAACTTGTTACAATGGATCTGCGCTCCGGAGCCGATCCAGGCGCATAGGGTCGTTGTACCATTCTTATTATATCTTTATGAAACAATGGTAAACTATAGACAAACATGATTTATTGAAACCGTGTTT
>NW_018440039.1:0-294 GCF_002113885.1 Mizuhopecten yessoensis
ATGTTGAAAGCCTGATGAATGTGATTGAACAGCCCCTACTTGATGTAGAAACCCTGATGAATGTGATTGAACACCCACTACTGACTAAGGGCACAAATGTTGGAAACAACGTTTGTTTTGATCAATATAACACTATGGGTGGTGGGAGCAAATTGGAAAAAAAATTAAAAGTATGTTTTTAAAGATAGAAATACTGGTCATGGCTTCCTATTAGTTTTTGTCCAATGAATTAAAAGTCAACGCAAATGCTAAGTAGTAAAAGAAATGTAAGATCCCTGGTATACATTGTACTTT
>NW_018440040.1:0-294 GCF_002113885.1 Mizuhopecten yessoensis
ATGGTACCACACGGTTAGGTTGGTGCTGCAGTGTGTTGTGGGGTAATTGCAAGGGTTATATAGGAGACTGCACTCTATGACCCTGTGCCAGAAGCGGTACTCTCGAAGCCTAAATGCTGCGACATTGTAGCTAATATACCACCGCCCTAGCTGTCAGGACCAAACGCGCCCCGACAGTGAAGTTGTATTTCTTAAATATGTAAACACATGTTGTTTTATTGATTACCAAAAAACACTTTTGACAGAATTTGTGGTACAAACTTATCAAAGAAGGTATAGAAGGGAAGATGTTGA
>NW_018440041.1:0-294 GCF_002113885.1 Mizuhopecten yessoensis
CTAGGGTTTGGGTAGGAATCCCAATTTTACAATTTAAAACCATCTGCTTTCAAGGATAATTCTCACCAAGTAAAAATAATTTCCAACAGAAAATTGTCAAAATATACCCAAAAGTGTTGTTTCCCTATATAAACTATAGTAAACTTTACCCCCTCCCCAAGGGAGAACAGATAGCTCGGGGGTCCTGAAATTTTCAATTGAAATAAAGCCCCTGATGATCTTTCCATCCAGACAGAGAAAATGACTGTCATACCTCTGAGTCTGGAGAAGATTTTTGAAATATTGGTTAATTTT
>NW_018440042.1:0-294 GCF_002113885.1 Mizuhopecten yessoensis
TTAGGTCGGATATAATTACAACATAGCAGGAATAGTTTAGGTTGGCGAAAATTACAACATCGCAGGAATAGTTTAGGTCAGAGATAATAACAACATAGCAGGAATAGTTTAGGTCGGAAAGAATAACAACATAAAAGGAATAGTTTAGGTCGGAAAGAATAACAACATAGCAGGAATAGTTTAGGTCGGATATAATTACAACATAGCAGGAATAGTTTAGGACGGATATNTGAATAGTTTAGGTCAGAGAGAATAACAACATAGCAGGGATCGTTTAGGTCGGAGATAATTACA
>NW_018440043.1:0-294 GCF_002113885.1 Mizuhopecten yessoensis
CAGTACTCTTTGCCAGTGTATAATCTGAATGCTATAATAAATATACCATATACAGAAATAGAATTTGTAATTGATGACCAGCTTTTTCTTGAAACATTATTAATGGAAATCAGAGGTAAAAGTATATCTTATTCATCTTATAGAAAGAAACAGCAAAGAAGGGAGGAAGATGATCTTAAGAGAAAAAAAATAAAATTTTGAAGAGCAGGAACATGTAGACATAGAAGATTTAGAAATTAAGAACAGGGCATTGGAAAATATTAGGGCAAGATGGCAAGAGGAAGGAGAAAAGCC
>NW_018440044.1:0-294 GCF_002113885.1 Mizuhopecten yessoensis
CATCATACATTTTTGCCCATTGTCATTTTTTTTCCTTGCTCGACAGTTAAGCGTATGTAAAACTTGCAACGAACACACAACTTCATGTCGAAATCAAACGTTATTACTTAAAGCGTATTTCATGGCGGTCATCGCTCATCGTCTTGTCGCTATTATGCTGTGGCGATATAGAAACTAACCCCGGCCCCTTTCATCCTTCTGATAACTCCTCGTCA
This sequence comes from Mizuhopecten yessoensis, assembly GCF_002113885.1. NCBI lineage: Eukaryota > Metazoa > Mollusca > Bivalvia > Pectinida > Pectinidae > Mizuhopecten > Mizuhopecten yessoensis. The sequence goes on from NW_018440044.1 coordinate 216, forward strand.
ATCTCCTCTGACGAAACTGTATCTTTTACAAATAATAATAACTGCTTATCATTCGTCCACCTGAACGTACAAAGCTTGC
>NW_018440045.1:0-294 GCF_002113885.1 Mizuhopecten yessoensis
TGGGAAAAAAAAGTATGGTATTCTAACTGACGCACAGTTTGGTTTAACATCTGGAATGTCAACCACTGACGCCATTTTTGTTTTAACAACCCTTATAAATAAGTCCCTAAAAAAGAAAAAGCGTTTGTACTGCTGTTTTGTAGACTTTAAAAAAGCTTTTGATTTTGTTAATAGAAGCAAGTTATGGTGTAAAATGATCAATTGTGGTATCAGAGGCAAATTCCTTCAAATTTTGATTGACCTATATAGTAATGTTAAATCATGTGTAAAGTATAATGGAGTCCTAAGTGATAG
>NW_018440046.1:0-294 GCF_002113885.1 Mizuhopecten yessoensis
AGACAAGTACATCCTTTATATAAAAGTTACATAATTATACTTCAGTCAAATACATCCTTTACATAAAAGTTACATAATTACACTTCAGACAAGTACATCCTTTANTAAAAGTTACATAATTATACTTCAGACAAGTACATCCTTTACATAAAAGTTACATAATTACACTTCAGACAAGTACATCCTTTACATAAAAGTTACATAATTACACTTCAAACAAGTACATCCTTTACATAAAAGCATCCTTTGCATAAAAGTTACATAATTATACTTCAGACAAGTACATCCTTTACA
>NW_018440047.1:0-294 GCF_002113885.1 Mizuhopecten yessoensis
TTTCCTTCATTCCTTCATTCTCTCTTTCTTTTAACTTTGTGGTTATATAATTAATCAGTACAGACATAATGGGGAGACGAGATATTTATCTATTTCTGTATCAATTCATTGCATTGATCAACAATAAAATAAACACACCTTGAAACATATTATCGACACTATAAAATGAGACATTCACTATTAAATTATTAGAGTTGAGTTGCATGCAATCATACACCGGTAGACTATCTCATAATCTATCTGAAATGGAATCTAAAATCATAAAATTAAACATCTCTTTCCTAAAACGTATTC
>NW_018440048.1:0-294 GCF_002113885.1 Mizuhopecten yessoensis
GAACACACCGCATGGATATGAATTCTGACGTTGTGGTCGTGTATTAGTCTTGAGGCCACTTATGACAAGGAAAACAAGTTTGTACCTATTTCTGATACTGGGAGTTTCTTAGTATGCTTCAGCCAAACGTAAACCGACTCTTTGTTGGGGATTGTGTCTGTATGCTGTAATGACAGCGAGTAATCGTTCTCATCGTGTATGAAGTTATTCAGGACTTCCCGTCCTTGGTAATACACATATTTTTCTTGACGTATTTTTGTGTCGTCATTTCCGTATTGCGTATCGGGCATTTCA
>NW_018440049.1:0-294 GCF_002113885.1 Mizuhopecten yessoensis
ATTTTCGAAAATTAATGTACCTTTTTATGAACCTAGTTAATACACGTTTGCTAGCTTGGAAACCATTTCAGAATCTTGCATACCCGTGTTCTCAGAGCAATGTTTTAATTAAATATTAAAGGTAACCGTGGCAGACTTTAATCTCAGAGAAGCTTTTTGTTCATGTTTAAAGAAGGGGAACCACTTCCTATAAGCCTTGTAATTTGTCAAATTTGTGCGTCTGGAACCAGTCAGATAGGTAACAGTTAGTCCTGGGTTCCGTTCTGATAAAATCTCAGAATGCATAGAAAGTAA
>NW_018440050.1:0-294 GCF_002113885.1 Mizuhopecten yessoensis
ACTGATGACAGGTCTCACCATTCATTACTCTACACCTAATGGACCATCACGGTAGAGGTTTAAAGCAGTACTTACTGTTACAATAGACATTGCCTGTTAAATCACTGATGACAGCTCTCACCATTCCACAACTGAAGCAGCCTGCAGTCTGGTCAGGGAACTTGTGTACAAACTCCTTTGTTAGTTTAACTGCCTCTGTGTGCTGTTCCACTAACTGTGGAAGAAACAGCATTTATACTATAAATAAAACAGTGTTTACCTCCATGGTAAGTAGGTATGTAGGGTAGCAGTGTT
>NW_018440051.1:0-294 GCF_002113885.1 Mizuhopecten yessoensis
CTAAGAACCTTGCTGACACTGTATATCTCCTATCTAATAACCTTGGTGGCATAGTACATTAGAAATGGCTTGACCCTAAAAATAAAGGGCATGTCTCGGATAAACATGGATAGCGGATTCATCCTGCACAACACACCTACATATATGTATATATTTATAAACTACATTTTGAATAGGTTTTTTTTTTCAAAAAGTGATTTCCCCAGATTTGGGACTTCTCAAAACCATGGTTACCACATCAAAAAAAAACAAAATATGCAAAAAAATCATGATTTTTAACCCAGAATTTGACCC
>NW_018440052.1:0-294 GCF_002113885.1 Mizuhopecten yessoensis
AGTCCTGTCATTATTCAATGGGTGTACTATTATGTTTTCTTCGTAGGGGGGATTAAACCAGGATACCTTATCCCCCTAAACCCCTGCCTGCTGAGGACTTTTATTTCAAAATATATGTCCCCATATTGGGACAGGGGCAATTTCGGTCCCTTTTTGTTAAAGTCGTTCTGAACAATATGTCATATGCTAATATGGTCGAGTGGTCAAAGTTAACACAACAGCCTTCCATGCGGCCAGGGTTCGATCCCTGAAGTTGTCGTATGCATGGATATGCAGAGCAAGTGTTTTTCTCCT
>NW_018440053.1:0-294 GCF_002113885.1 Mizuhopecten yessoensis
TAACTGGCTCAATGAAGTGAGTTTTGGAAAAATACAGTCTGGCCTCTTCCAAAGAGACATCATTCTAGGAAAAAAAACTATTTTTATACAAGTTGGTTCTGCACAAGGGAACAATAAAGTTTCTATGATGTCTAAGGCGAGGATTAATATCATCATTAAAATATGGTAAAATACAATCATAAAGATGGTCAGGACAGTCATGCTGCAGTATCTTGAAAAATATTATACAATGGTAATTATCACGTCTTATTTTAGTTTATCTACACCAACTTCCTTATATATTAAGTTATGACT
>NW_018440054.1:0-294 GCF_002113885.1 Mizuhopecten yessoensis
GATGCTGTGGGAGCGGATTATCCGTGATGCCCACGCTTCAAGTTACATCACCGTTTGCAAAAAGACGTGATCAGTTTCCATTTCACAAGCAGGAATTTTCAATTAAACTAAGTCGTTTATATATCACCGTTACAAGACCATAGTCCATTCGCTACACTTTAACAAAAGTACTTATCAAAGTAATAATAAGTTAAACTTTGTTTCTAGAAGGTAAACTGTTTACATTTGAAACACAATGTTATGTATCTATTAGAAACAAACAATAAAAAAACACTTTCATTTACAATAATCATT
>NW_018440055.1:0-165 GCF_002113885.1 Mizuhopecten yessoensis
GCAAGTTTGAAGGGAGGTGATGCAGGTATACTGCAAGTTCGAAGGTAGGTGAAGCAGGTATACTGCAAGTTCGAAGGGAAGTGATGCAGGTATACTGCAAGTTCGAAGGGAGGTGGTGCAGGTATACTGCAAGTTCGAAGGGAGGTGATGCAGGTATACTGCAAG
>NW_018440055.1:183-294 GCF_002113885.1 Mizuhopecten yessoensis
CAAGTTTGAAAGGGAAGTGATGCAGGTATACTGCAAGTTCGAAAGGGAAGTGATGCAGGTATACTACAAGTTTCATCAAGATTTCTTAAAACAATTCATAAGTTAAAGCCC
>NW_018440056.1:0-294 GCF_002113885.1 Mizuhopecten yessoensis
ACTTACCTGTAAACTAACAAACCTGAGGTGACATACACTGGGATTTTGACCAAAGTCTGATCCTGTATGACACATCCCAATACAATTACCTGGACACTAACATACATGAGGTGAAATACACTGGGATTGTGACCAGTGTCTGATCCCGTATGACACATCCTTATACAATTACCTGGACACTAACATACCTAAGTGACATACACCTGGGATTGTGACCAAAGCCTGATCCTGTATGACACATCCTTAAATAATTACCTGTAAACTAAAATACCTAAGGTGACATACACTGGGATT
>NW_018440057.1:0-294 GCF_002113885.1 Mizuhopecten yessoensis
GTTTACCTAGACCACTGACAGTGTTAACATGGGTATTATTTACCTGGACCACCGACAGTGTTAACATGGGTATTGTTTACCTAGACCACTGACAGTGTTTAACATGGGTATTATTTACCTAGACCACTGACAGTGTTAACATGGATATTCTTTACCTAGACCACTGACAGTGTTAACATGGGTATTATTTACCTAGACCACCGACAGTATAACCATGGGTGTTGTTTACTTGGACCACTGACAGTGTTAAACATGGGTATTGTTTACCTAGACCACTGACAGTGTTTAACATGG
>NW_018440058.1:0-294 GCF_002113885.1 Mizuhopecten yessoensis
ATTATTTAGCCTAATTAGTTTCAAAGAAATCCGTCAAAAAATGTAAGAGGAGATATCCGGACAAAAAATAAAATACTGAAATGAACAAAGGGCAATTACTTTTGGAAAAATTGTTGAATCAAAATTCTTTTAAGGGAGACAACACTTCATATCACTATTATGATGAATACCAAGTTTCAAAGAGATCGGTAGAAAAATGTAGGTGGAGATTCCCGGACAAACAACAGTTTACGTCGAACGGACGGACGTACGGATGGACGGATGGACAACCCGATACCTTAATACTTCCATCAA
>NW_018440059.1:0-294 GCF_002113885.1 Mizuhopecten yessoensis
AAGTTACAACATACAGGTGGGCTCAGTTAGGGGTGAAGTTACAACATACAGGTGGACTCAGTTAGGGGTTAAGTTACAACATACAGGTGGGCTCAGTTAGGGGTAAAGTTACAACATACAGGTGGGCTCAGTTAGGGGTAAAGTTACAACATACAGGTGGGCTCAGTTAGGGGTAAAGTTACAACATACAGGTGGGCTCAGTTAGGGGTAAAGTTACAACANTAGTTAGGGGTAAAGTTACAACATACCGGTGGGCTCAGTTACAGCTTTTATATTTACATACATGATGCACAA
>NW_018440060.1:0-294 GCF_002113885.1 Mizuhopecten yessoensis
ACTGGTGTATACAATGTTAACTGGTGTATACAATGTTAACTGGTGGATACAATGTAAACTGGTGTATACAATGTTAACTGGTGTATACAATGGTAACTGGTGCATACAATGGTAACTGGTGTATACAATGTTAACTGGTGTATACAATGNGGTGTAAACAATGTTAACTGGTGTATACAATGTTAGCTGATGAATACGATGTTAACTGGTATATACAATGTTAACTGGTGTATACAATGTTAACTGGTCTATACAATGTTAGCTGATGTATACAATGTTAACTGGTGTATACAA
>NW_018440061.1:0-294 GCF_002113885.1 Mizuhopecten yessoensis
AACCCAATGGTGACAGGCTTACCATATCATCCTATAATACTACCATCAACCCTATTGTGAAAGGCTAACCATAAAAGCCTCTAACAGTACCAACAAGACAGTGATGACAGGCTAAACATAACAGCATCTAACACTAACATCAACTCAGTGGTGACAGGGTAACCTTAACAGCCTCTAGCATTACCGCCAACTCAGTGGTGACAGGCTTACCATACCATCCTCTAACGCTACAACCAACCCAGTGATGAGAGGTTAACCATAACACCCTCTAACACTAACATCAACACAGTGGTG
>NW_018440062.1:0-294 GCF_002113885.1 Mizuhopecten yessoensis
ACACGGTCATTTTACACTTTGACGTGTGTCCTGTTTATACCTTACCTATTATCTCCCTCTGCTGTACACGTTCATTTTACACTATGACGTTTGTCTTGTTAATACCTTACTTAGTATCCCCCTCTACTGTACACGGTCATTTTATACTTTGACGTGTGTCCTGTTTATACCTAACTTATTATCTTCCTCTGCTGTACTCCGTCATTTAACACTTTGACGTGTGTCCTGTTTATATTTTACTTATTATCACCCTCTGCTGTTCCGCTCTTTTTACACTTTGATGTGTGTCCTGTT
>NW_018440063.1:0-294 GCF_002113885.1 Mizuhopecten yessoensis
TTGACTCACGTTCCACTGTTACCCATTGACTCACATTCCACTGTTTCCCATTGATTAATGTTCCACTGTTACCGATTGACTTATGTTACACTGTTACCCATTGACTCACGTTCCACCGTTACTCATTGACTCACGTTCCACTGTTACCCATTGACTCACGCTCCACTGTTAACCATTGACTCACGTACCACTGTTATCATTGACTCACATTCCACTGTTACCCATTGACTCATGTTTCACTGTTACCAATGACTCACGTTCCACTGTTACCCATTGACTCACGTTCCACTGTTA
>NW_018440064.1:0-294 GCF_002113885.1 Mizuhopecten yessoensis
GTGACATTAAACATGACCAGTGAGATAACAAATGTGTAGACTGTGACATTAAACCTGACTACTAGTAAGATAACAACTGTGTATACTGTGACATTAAACATGACTAGTAAGATAACAACTGTGTAGACTGTGACATTAAACATGACTAGTAAGATAACAAATGTGTAGGCTGTGACATTAAACATGACCAGTGAGATAACAAAGGTGTAGACTGTGACATTAAACCTGACTAGTTTTAAGATAACAACTTGTAGACTGTGATATTAAACATGACCAGTGAAATAACAACTTGTA
>NW_018440065.1:0-294 GCF_002113885.1 Mizuhopecten yessoensis
GAAACATTGTCAGTGATGTCATTAATATAAAGGAGAAATAGTAAATGTCCCAGAACAGATCCCTGAGGTACCCCTGCATTTAAACCCTTAAACTGTGAGTGATAACCTTCAGTGGTGACTCTTTGCAATCTATCAGAGAGATAATTTTCAAACCATAAAAGTAAATTTCCATCAATTCCATACGTTTTAAGTTTATGTAAGAGACCTTTATGCCACATCCTATCAAAAACTTTGCTTATATCACAAAATATAAATCTGAGCTCCTTCCCCTGGTCCATATTGCTAACAATTTCA
>NW_018440066.1:0-294 GCF_002113885.1 Mizuhopecten yessoensis
TGGGGGCAGCAGGTACAATTCTTACGCCCTACCTGCAGGGACTACCAGTAGTGTGAATGATCATATCATTTGACATTATGCCATAACGTTTCTCAATGTCTTCGTGTTCCACCAGTAGTGCGAATGTTGATATCACATTACATAATTTCATTGAGTTTCTCAATGTCTTCCTGTTCCATCAGTAGTGTGAATGTTGATATCACATGACATCATACCATAACGTTTGTCAATGTCTTTATGTTCCAGCAGTAGTGTTTGTTTGTTTGTTTGTTTGATTTTGTTTAACGTCCTATT
>NW_018440067.1:0-294 GCF_002113885.1 Mizuhopecten yessoensis
TCTAAGGAGGTGTGTTTGGATACTGGTTAGCTCTAAGGAGGTGTGGGGGGATACTGGTTTGCTCTAAGGAGGTTTTTGGGGATACTGGTTAGCTCTAAGGAGGTGAGTGGGGATACTGGTTAGCTCTAAGGAGGGGTGTGGGGATACTGGTTAGCTCTAAGGAGGTGTGTTTGGATACTGGTTAGCTCTACAGAGGTGTGTGGGAATACTGGTTTGCTCTAAGGAGGTTTTTGGGGATACTGGTTAGCTCTAAGGAGATGTGTGGGGATACTGGTTTGCTCTAAGGAGGTGTGT
>NW_018440068.1:0-294 GCF_002113885.1 Mizuhopecten yessoensis
CCAGTACCGCCCATTCCTCCGAATCCACCTTTTCCGCCTGCCTTTTCTCCAAATCCACCCTGTCCTCCCATTCCACCGCCCATTCCTCCGAATCCACCGTTTCCTCCACCCATACCTCCGAATCCACCTCCGTTAATGGCACCTCCGTTTCCTCCTCCAGTACCGCCCTTGCTTCCGAATCCACCACCATATCCTATGACACAGAGGGAAATGTTTTATTCATTTTTCGATCCAAACCATATAATTATGTCAACTGCATTTCTTTTTACATATTTCTGTAAAGTGAATTGGACA
>NW_018440069.1:0-294 GCF_002113885.1 Mizuhopecten yessoensis
AAATCACACTATACAGACTTCAATGAATGTGTTATAAAAGGGCGGAGTATATAGATCACATTATACAGACTTCAATGAATGTGTTATATAAGGGTGGTGTATATAGGTCACACTATACTGACTTCAATAGACGTGTTATATAAGGGCGGGGTAAATAGGTCACACTATACAGACTTTAATAGACGTGTTATATAATGGCGGTGTATATAGATCACACTTTACAGACCTTTATAGACGTGTTATATAAGTGTGGTGTATATAAATCACACTATACAGACTTCAATAGACGTGTTA
>NW_018440070.1:0-294 GCF_002113885.1 Mizuhopecten yessoensis
ATATGAATTTAATTGGCGATGAAATATTGAGTCTGGCAATTATTTATTTTTGTTGCGTAAAAAATGTTTACAATACAGAGTTAGGGCTTACAAAGTGTTATCTATGTTGTTTATATTCTTATTGATATTAGATATTATTGTCCTCAGCGTAAGAGTTGGAGCAGTGGTTAGTGTTATTTCATGTATTTTCTTTATAGAAATTGTTTAGAAATAGTATTTGTATAAAAAATATATTTATAAATATATGATTTTTTTTTATCTTTTTTAAAGAGAAAACATCTAGATCAGTTTCTT
>NW_018440071.1:0-294 GCF_002113885.1 Mizuhopecten yessoensis
CCTTCCCTGTCAGCAGAGACTTGCCTTTCCTGTCAATAGAGACTTTACATACCTGTCAGCAGAGACTTGCCTTTCCTGTCAACAGAGACTTGCCTTTCCTGTCATTAGAGACTTGCCTTTCCTGTCAACATAGACTTGCCTTTCCTGTCAATAGAGACTTGCCTTTCCTGTCAACATAGACTTTACTTTCCTGTCAACAGAGACTTGCCTTTCCTGTCATTAGAGACNTGACTTGCCTTTCCTGTCAAAAGAGACTTGCCTTCCCTGTCAGCAGAGACTACCTTTCCTGTCAAC
>NW_018440072.1:0-294 GCF_002113885.1 Mizuhopecten yessoensis
TTGGAGTCTAGCTGTTTTCCATTTCCAAGCTTCTCTGCAACATCTAAGAGTCTAGCTTACTTTAAATTTCTTTTAGATTTATGTGTTAAATAGCTTTTTCTGTGAGTAGCAGCTAAATATAGGACTCCAGGGGTTGTATTCATGAAACAGCTCTCATGCTAAAGCATGAATTTTATGCTCGAGCCTAATTTCTTGTTTTGGTCATAAATTGATAATTTTATCTTGTCAATGATTTAGAAACATTTTGGGGAGACTACTGTTTTCAATGTTTACAGTTTCACATGATTTAAGCGA
>NW_018440073.1:0-294 GCF_002113885.1 Mizuhopecten yessoensis
TGGGGACCATATAATTCACAATTTTAGTTGACCTTTGGCCATGGATGGTTTCTGCAAAATTTCGTTGAAATTGGTTTAGGGGTTTTGGAGAAGAAGTCGAAAATGTAAATTGTTTACGGACGCACGTCGCACGACGCACGACGTCGGACAAAAGGCAATCACAATAGGTCACTTGAGATTGTCTCAGGTGACCTAAAAATCTCCTACCTGTGATTCTTATACATTTCCTTATAACAAGGCAATGCACGTTGAAAGTTTCAAGTTGAATACAGGTTAAGATACCAAACAAGAGGC
>NW_018440074.1:0-294 GCF_002113885.1 Mizuhopecten yessoensis
TAAGTTCCTCACTAGGCGAATGACATTAGTACCTAAAAGCACAGGACAAGTCATGGTATAGTCTGTATCAGGTACAACCAAAGCTAAGATAGCAAATGTTTTGTCATTCATAAAGGGTATACACACATCTAGCTCGACATAACCTAAGTAATTTAACTTAGAACCATTTGCCAAGGTTATATCTACAGCTAGCGTGTTAAGATCACGAAGCTCAGGCTTGTTGGGCAATTTTCCATACCAAGTTTTGGAAATAGTGGAAATCATAGAACCACTATTTAGCTTGATGACCTTCAA
>NW_018440075.1:0-294 GCF_002113885.1 Mizuhopecten yessoensis
TAACGAACTACAACATGTTAAAGGACCTATAACAAATAACAAATGGTAATGAACCTGTAACGAGCTACAACATGTTAATGGACCTTTAACAAATAACAAAATGTTAATGGACCAGTAACGAAAAACAAAATGTTAATGAACCTGTAACGAACTACAACATGTTAATGGACCTGTAACAAGTAACAAATGTTAATGGACCAGTAACGAACTACAACATGTTGATGAACCAGTAACGAACTTCAACATGTTCATGGACCTGTAACAAGTAACAAATGTTAATGGACCAGTTACGAA
>NW_018440076.1:0-294 GCF_002113885.1 Mizuhopecten yessoensis
CCCTGCCATTACCAGGGCAGATTCCCCACCCAGCTTACAGTTTTCCCCTGCCCCAGGTAATCAAAGGACAGACTTTCGTCTCTTTCTATTGAAGTGTCAATAATTACTGCTTCAGTGACCATGCCAGGTTTAATCAACAGTTCAAATAATTTCAACAATTTTAATAAATCCATCAATTTGTTTTGTAAAGAATAAGATCGATCAATTATTAAATAAGATATCAATTCATTGCATGTTTTCAAAAATTTAAGTTTCTGATCGAGGTAAATTATCAAATTAACTTTTTTCTCCAAT
>NW_018440077.1:0-294 GCF_002113885.1 Mizuhopecten yessoensis
AACAAGGCAAAGTCATCAAACCTCATTTCAAACTATCTCATGCAGGACATCTGTAAGGAAGAAATCATTCTTTCCTCAGACTATCAAAGATTGGAACAAACTCACTTCTCAAACTATTTCTTCTGATTCACTACTGTCCTTAAAATCCTCTATCTCTGTTCATCAATATTTAGTTCTGTTCCTTTCCTTTCATAGCGCTACACCTATATATGGCATGCTCTTCACTATGCTGAAGTAGGTCATCAAATGGTAGAAGTACTATATAGCTAGACTATATTGATAGTAATAGTATAT
>NW_018440078.1:0-157 GCF_002113885.1 Mizuhopecten yessoensis
AATGGTACAAACAACACCGAGAGGTATTGGGAAAGGTACAAACAATACGGAGAGGTAGTGGGAAATGTACAAACAATACGGAGAGGTAGTGGGAAAGGTACAAACAACACGGAGAGGTAGTGGGAAAGGTACAAACAACACGGAGAGGTAGTGGGAA
>NW_018440078.1:172-294 GCF_002113885.1 Mizuhopecten yessoensis
CACCGAGAGGTAGTGGGAAAGGTACAAACAACACGGAGAGGTAGTGGGAAACGTACAAACAACACCGAGAGGTAGTTGGAAAGGTAAAAACAACACGGAGAGGTAGTGGGAAAGGTACAAAC
>NW_018440079.1:0-294 GCF_002113885.1 Mizuhopecten yessoensis
GTTTGTTGAGATGCAGGTGTTTGTCTGTGACTGCCAACCTTACGCCCATATTGAAAGGCAGGATCGGTTCTCATGCTTGCCATCTTCTCCAGAAACTTCACAAAGAAATCAAAGGGCGGATAAAGTTCCTTTTTCTGTTGCTTATACCGTGTGGCTTCAGAAGTCCATTTTTCCTTGATATGCCAAGGTAATTTGTCCACTAACTCATTGACACCCTTTTTAGAAACAAAGTACGCGAATAATGCGCTATATCTCGGTTGAGACTTGATTGCGGAAACTTCAAGGGCGAGATCA
>NW_018440080.1:0-294 GCF_002113885.1 Mizuhopecten yessoensis
TCTAGCGTCTGATTGGGGGGTTGGACAGGTGACCCGATACCTTCTAACGTCTAATAGAGAGGTTGGGCAGGTGACCCCATACCTTCTAGCGTCTGATTGGGGGGTTGGACAGGTGACCCGATACCTTCTTACTTCTGATCGGGAAATCTAACCCTGGCTGTCTTGATGAAAGCTGCGTGAGTTATCCACTGCGCTATATGACCACCAAAAAATATGTGTATATTTCCGAGAGTATTTAACTCATTCACACCTGAAATTTCATAATGAACTATGCCAACCTTTGAATTGGAAGAG
>NW_018440081.1:0-294 GCF_002113885.1 Mizuhopecten yessoensis
CCGGTGAGACGTGGGCACCGGACGCGCGCTCGTTACAATATATATATATATATATATTTATATATATAAAGTCCGATCCTGCCCCGTTCCTGTAATTGCAACTCTTTTATCAAATATACCTTATACCCGATAATGATACTTAAATATATCTAATATGTATATCTTATACCCGATAAAAAAAGATATAATAATAAATATATATATATATATAATTTAGTCCTTACAAAATATAATTTAAAACAAATTGTGATGACTTTATTTGAGCATACGTTACAAACCTTGGGATTCAGTGTG
>NW_018440082.1:0-294 GCF_002113885.1 Mizuhopecten yessoensis
CAGACATGGCTGTAGTGTCTTACACAAGATAAAGAAACATGCATGTCTGTAGTGTGTCTTACACAGGGTGAAGAACTAGACATGGCTGTAGTGTCTTACACAGGATAAAGAACCAGACATGTCTGTAGTGTCTTATACTGTACAAAGAACCAGACATGGCTGTAGTGTCTTACACAAGATAAAGAAACATGCATGGCTGTAGTGTCTTATACCAGATAAAAAAAAAACAGGCATAGCTGTAGTGTCTTTTACAGGATAAAGAACCAGACATGGCTGTAGTGTCTTAAACAGGAT
>NW_018440083.1:0-294 GCF_002113885.1 Mizuhopecten yessoensis
AGATCTGTAAAGCTGCGGGGTTTGATACTCACTTTCTTTAGATCTGTAAAGCTGCTGCTTTGATACTCACCTTGTTTAGATCTGTAAAGCTGCGGGGTTTGATACTCACTTTCTTTAGATCTTTAAAGCTGCTGCTTTGATACTCACTTTGTTTATATCTGTAAAGCTGCGGGGTTTGATACTCACTTTTTTTAGATCTGTAAAGCTGCTGGTTTGATACTCACCTTGTTTAGATCTGTAAAGTTGCCAGGTTTGATACTCACTTTGTTTAGATCTGTAAAGCTGCTGGGTTTG
>NW_018440084.1:0-294 GCF_002113885.1 Mizuhopecten yessoensis
ACCGATGGCTGAAACAGCGAAGGAGAAGACAACCGCGTTCATCACTCCAGTGGGACTGTTTCAGTTTCGTGTGAAGCCCTTCGGTCTGGTAAACGCCCCAGCGACATTTTGCAGACTGATGAGGAAAGTTCTAGATGGGTTGCGAAATGTCGATAGTTTTGTAGATGACATTCTGATCTACACCCATTCCTTTGAAGATCACATGTATGTTCTTAGAGATCTGTCCCAGAGACTACGAAAGGCGGGATCGTCAGCACGACCAACAAAGTGTTTCATAGGATATCGATCACTGGA
>NW_018440085.1:0-294 GCF_002113885.1 Mizuhopecten yessoensis
GTGCTACATCAACCTGCTATCTTTTAAATGTAAAATGTTTATCTAATGAGATCATGCTGCATTAACCTGTTATCTTCTAATGTAAAATGTTTATCGACTGAGAGCGTGCTACATCAACCTGTTATCTTCTGATATAAAATGTTTATACACTGAGAGCGTGCTACATCAACCTGTTATCTTTTGATATAAAATGTTTATCCACTAATAGCGTGCTACATCAACCTGCTAATTTTTAAATGTAAAATGTTCATCCACTGAGAGCGTGCTACACCAACCTGCTATCTTTTAAATGTA
>NW_018440086.1:0-294 GCF_002113885.1 Mizuhopecten yessoensis
GGGTCGGCAGTGGAAAGGTCCCGTATTCGACGCCTGTAGATTTTGATATTGTGTTTTGCATTTCGTTTAATCGTTTCTTTTTTTTTAAAGACAGAGTGGCGTGAGAGCAGCGAAGTTGTTCCATTCACCTGTGTATGGGCGGTCGTTTTAGGATAAAATACCAATACTACTGAAGTGCAAAAGCCCTAATGGTCATTATGTGGGTTTTTTTAACTTAAGTGTAAAAGTTTTGCACTTAACTGCAAAAAACATAAATTGTACTTAAGTGCAATAAACAGGAATAGACTTCCAATA
>NW_018440087.1:0-294 GCF_002113885.1 Mizuhopecten yessoensis
ACTGTTTTCTACCAGATCAAAATACTAATTAGATGTGACTGTTTTGTACCAGATCAAAATACTAATTAGATGTGACTGTTTTCTACCAGATCAAAATACAAATTAGATGTGACTGTTTTCTACATGATCAAAATAATAATGGAACGTGACTATTTTCTACCAGATCAAAATACTAATTAGATGTGACTGTTTTCTACCTGAATATAATACTAATTAGATGTGACTGTTCACACACAAGATTAAATTACTAATTAGATGTGACTGTTTTGTACCAGATCAAAATACAAATTAGAT
>NW_018440088.1:0-294 GCF_002113885.1 Mizuhopecten yessoensis
GGCCTAGGGTGATGATATTTGGGCAGTAATATGCTGGGATGAAGGCCTACAAAGTTTGTTCAAATAAATGACATTGACCTATACTCAAGGTCACAGAGGGCAAATATGTTTTAAACATTTAAACAACTTCTTCTGAATAAACGATAGGCCTAGGATGATGATATTTGGCTAGTATTATGCTGGGATGAAGGGCTATTAAGTTTGATCAAATGAATGACCTTCATCTTTTTTCAAGGTCACAGGGTCAAGTATATTCTTAACCTTTAAACAACTTCTTCTGAATAACCAAGAGGC
>NW_018440089.1:0-294 GCF_002113885.1 Mizuhopecten yessoensis
ATAGATCTGACTAGTAGCTTTCATACGTTATAGATCTGACTAGTATTTTCCATACATGATAGATCTGACTAATAGCCTTCATACATGATATATCTGACTAGTAGCTTCCATACATAATAGATCTGACTAGTAGCTTTCATACGTTATAGATCTGACTAGTAGCTTTCATACGTTATAGANTTTCATATGTTAGATATCTGACTAGATGCTTTCATACGTTATAGATCTGACTAGTAGCTTTCATACATGATATATCTGACTAGTAGCTTTCATACGCTATAGATCTGACTAGTA
>NW_018440090.1:0-294 GCF_002113885.1 Mizuhopecten yessoensis
CACACCCTGCAGTAACTAGGGGATCATTTGACCACAGGAAGTAGAGTTTGAGTTTGTGCAAGTATGTACTTCGATAATGGTGTTTCGAAGGGATATGGGTAAATTCTGGTCAACATGAGGGACTCTTCCTCCTAATGAGGGAGGATTGACAGCTATGACCTTGGGAAACCTCTGCTCTGATACCCAAATTCTACAACTTTCGATAGAATCGCCCTATCTCCCGTATACCTACATACGAGAGACTCTATCAACTTGCATATGTTTAGAGGGTGAATAATGCTTGAGGTCATTATC
>NW_018440091.1:0-294 GCF_002113885.1 Mizuhopecten yessoensis
TGAAGAGTGTCATTATGACATGAGTATGATGACCGAGTTTTAAGTAATGATTATTAACATGATGATGACCTATTATTAGTGTGATATCATTGTATGATGATGATAACTGTGAAGTCATTCTATTGTGGTCATGGTGATGATGGTAATGACGATGTCGTTCTCATACTGTTATTTTATGATAATGGTGATGATAAATGATATCATTATTTTGTGGTGTTGATGACGATGGATGATAATGTAATGACAAAAATGATGATGATGATGATGATGATGATGATTGAGTGCCATGATGAT
>NW_018440092.1:0-294 GCF_002113885.1 Mizuhopecten yessoensis
TTACGGCCATCCGTAACGTTACCGTGATCAGCTGGTAAAACACACGTCCAATACACAGGTGCTCGGGTTCTGGAATATATGCGATATATAATCGCACCCACTAGATATCGCACCCCCTTATACTAATAAATCATATGAGGGGGTGCGATATCTAGTGGGTGCGATTATGTATAACATATATATTCCAGAACCCGAGCACCTGTGGCCCAATACATAGGTGCAGCACCGGTGCTCCATTTAAGCTAACCACACTTGCCTTTTATCATATTGTGAACATACTCTTACCTTCGCATG
>NW_018440093.1:0-294 GCF_002113885.1 Mizuhopecten yessoensis
AAATAGCCGTGAGGTTTAGACGTTGCTGCTGAATATGCTTCGTGTGATAACCGTCCCTCCTTCCAGAAACATTTGCTGGGACAGACGTCTTATCTGCGACGAATCTCTGGAGGTTTTCATCAGCACGATGTAATGGGCGTTGAGACTGCTGTTTCTATGATAACTCGTCTGGTGAAATAGATTCTGTACTATGTACGACTGGTATTTTCCGTAACACCAGACGGCGTTGTCCGGTTTAGGAGTCACCAAGCGATCGACGTTTGCCAGGAAGCGTTTCACGAACTCTGTTTTTCC
>NW_018440094.1:0-294 GCF_002113885.1 Mizuhopecten yessoensis
CTTTTTCACAACATAGTTCGTTGGTCGTCTCAAAGCGGTTCAAAATTGTTATTCGTGGTTATAAAGTTTTTGCAACCAGCCAACATCTTTCTCAACTCCCTAGGGAGCATACAGCCGGTGATGCCGTTTCGGCGCTCACATCTTGCATTTAACTATTCCAGCTCTGGAAAACCACGTACTCATTAACAGCTGAGTAGACAGGAACAAGCGGAGTCAAGTATCTTGTTCAAAGACACAACACATGTACCGTGACGTGACTCGAACCCGCAACCCTTCGGCCACGAGCCTGGCGCA
>NW_018440095.1:0-294 GCF_002113885.1 Mizuhopecten yessoensis
AACTCTCGTGTTTGTAGGTTAGAACCTGTTAATTATCTGAACCACTCTCCTGTTTGTAGCTTAGAACAAGTTCATTATCTTAACCTCTCTCGTGTTTGTAGGTTAGAACAAGTTCATTATCTGAACCACCCTCGTATTTGTTGGTAAGAACATGTTTATTATCAGAACCACTCTCGTGTTTGTATAGATTAGAACATTTTTATTATCTGAAGCACTCTCGTGTTTGTAGGTAAGAATCTGTTCATTATGTGAACCACTATCGTGTTTGTTGGTTGCAGAAGTTTATTATCTGAA
>NW_018440096.1:0-294 GCF_002113885.1 Mizuhopecten yessoensis
TTTAATGGAGAGATACCTTTGATACTCATAACGAAGAGCAATGTCGTGCCAATTTGCAACCATTTCAGACTTTATGGACTTCATGAAGATTCAAAGTGTAACAGGAAAGAGCTAGAGTAGTGTGCTTCCTCTAGGGATCAAACCGTAGACCCACAGCTTCCTAGTTGACAGCTCTACCGATCGAGCTAAAGGGAAATTGTCTCTAGTGCGAAGCTAGAAGACGACTGTAAATCCTATGTGCAATTAAACTCTGCCACACCACTACCCCCTTGTTAAATGTGTTCTCCCTCAAAC
>NW_018440097.1:0-294 GCF_002113885.1 Mizuhopecten yessoensis
TGGCCATAGGATCCTCTAAACCAAATTAGGATAAAATCCCTTAATGCTAATGGTCGAAAAAGGATTTTAAAAGTTTTACCTCTATTTCCCCTATTGGCCCGCCCCTCAGGTCCCAGGGGGGCCACACCCACCGTTTATACAAAATTTGTTTCCCTTTATCCAAGGATACTCTACACAAAATATGGACCAAATCCTCCATTCCAACAGAATAAGAAGGATTTTAAAGAATAATTTGCTGTTTCCCCTATGGCCCCTGGGGGCCACACCCACGGTTTATACAAAATTGGTTCCTCT
>NW_018440098.1:0-294 GCF_002113885.1 Mizuhopecten yessoensis
GTTGGTGGAGTGATTTGTCTGGTTAATTCCGATAACGAACGAGACCTTAACCTGCTAAATAGTTACGCGAATTTTCTAATTCGTGGCTAACTTCTTAGAGGGACTATAGATTTTTAATCTATGGAAGTTTGAGGCAATAACAGGTCTGTGATGCCCTTAGATGTTCTGNTTTGAAACTTCATCGTGCTGGGGATAGTCCCTTGCAATTTTTGGACTTTAACGAGGAATTCCTAGTAAGCGTGAGTCATCAACTCGCGTTGATTACGTCCCTGCCCTTTGTACACACCG
Organism: Mizuhopecten yessoensis; assembly: GCF_002113885.1. Lineage (NCBI taxonomy): Eukaryota > Metazoa > Mollusca > Bivalvia > Pectinida > Pectinidae > Mizuhopecten > Mizuhopecten yessoensis. The sequence continues at coordinate 289 of NW_018440098.1, forward strand.
CCCGTC
>NW_018440099.1:0-294 GCF_002113885.1 Mizuhopecten yessoensis
ATACATAACGACGTGCAAACATTTTACAGCCTAAGACCATCTAACATACAAACGAGCCTAGTGTATCAGACTATCACCATGTCTCCGTCCATTGGCCACGCCTTCCGCCCAATTGAGCATTAGTGGGCCGTGCTATCCCCTAAGGACAATGGTCGGCAATACTTTCACGTATTGGAATCTGACAAATACTGTCCTAGGGACACTATATCAGGCAGACGAAATCTGTCCTCTGGGACATTGTGGCAGGCAGGCGGGATCCCGGGGGACACTGGCAGACAGACGATGCATGTCCCC
>NW_018440100.1:0-294 GCF_002113885.1 Mizuhopecten yessoensis
CCCCCCCCCCCCCCCCCCCCTCTCCCTTTTGGCAGAAGGGTGTATATGAGGCCAAATAGGGGGAAAAGAGGAACAAATTTAAAATCTTTCTCCTTTTTACCAGTGAAGGGATAAGAGGATTCAATTTTGTATAAAGTTTTATACAGAGTGTGTGCTCCCCCTTGGGTTGGGACCAGAGGGATGGGGCCCGATAGGAGAAATAAAGAGAAATCTTTTAAAAACTTTACGTTTCTGTGTGAATAGAGGGATTAACACCAAATTTGTTACAGATCATCTATAGGCAAATGGACTAAA
>NW_018440101.1:0-294 GCF_002113885.1 Mizuhopecten yessoensis
ATATTTGTTCAACGTCAAATTCAGCCTTTGTCGTTGTATAATAAAAACGTTGTTAAAAAATTTGGAAAAAACGAGTGATATTGAACTAGGTCATTGTGCGCAAAAAAGTATCCAATGAGAAAGCAGTATGCTAATCAATTATTCGTATTTATTACTGAACTTCGACTAGTCTCTATCGTTTGAACGTGCGTAAAATTGTTCATCAATAAGTCAAACAACGTTTAAGCTATTATCAATGTGGACATTATAGATACGATTGATAGTAACAAAAACAACACGATAAAGAAAAGAAAT
>NW_018440102.1:0-294 GCF_002113885.1 Mizuhopecten yessoensis
TTGTTTTCATCATTACCCTACGCCTCATGTTTTGTTTTCATCATTTCCCTACGGCTTATGGTTTGTTTAAACATTACCATACGGCTCAGGATTTGTTTCATCATTACCCTACGCCTCATGGTTTGTTTAGCATTACCCTACGCCTTATGGTTTGTTTATCATTACCCTACGCCTTATGGTTTGTTTGTATCATTTCCCTACGCTTAATGGTTTCTTTTTATCATTACCCTACGCCTCACGGCTTGTTTTTATCATTACCTTACGCCCTTTTGTTTGTTTTTATCATTTCCCAAC
>NW_018440103.1:0-294 GCF_002113885.1 Mizuhopecten yessoensis
GGGACCTGATCTTATTTTATTTTCAAATAAATCTGTATGTCATCACTGTTTTTTCTCTGTAGAAATTCTTTGAGGAACATTCTGCCCCTGCTGCTGAGAGAACCATTCAACAATCTTGTGAAAACATCCGTCTGAATGCCAAATGGATTCAGCGAGACTCCGTTAAAGTCTCAGAGTTCCTGAAAAATTCAAAATGATGAGTTGGCTTGATTCAGAAAGAATTTTCAAATTTTCAAAACCTGTCTCTTTGAATGACATTGAGGTGTTATGATGTTTGTTTAAGGGCAAGCAGTT
>NW_018440104.1:0-294 GCF_002113885.1 Mizuhopecten yessoensis
ACGAAAATCAATCCATTTGGTAAAATTTCTTTGCCATCCTATCCAGACCCTATCTTCAGTCTCGACAGGGGTCTCAATGTGGAGAGGGCTTAAAGCCATGGAATTATTAGGAACATTTGGTAGCGAGCAGTTAATGTCGATATTCGCGGGGACTTGTATCCTCTTTTCGGTATCAAGGTACACATCAAGGGAGGCAACTCCTGTCACGATACCGACCAACACGTAGACGAGCATCCCTTTAAGCCATTCCATTGGTAGGATTGATTGAATACCTCGACCTCGAGGTGCCTTATA
>NW_018440105.1:0-294 GCF_002113885.1 Mizuhopecten yessoensis
AGTTATACACTTAACTATAAAGTGTAGTGGTTATTTAGGTGTACACTTTAATGTGGAGTGTAATGGTTATTTAAGTGTACACTTTACTATGGAGATAATGGTAATTTAGGTTTACACTTTCCTATATAGTGTAATGGTAATTTAGGTGTACAGTTTACTATAGAGTGAAGTCGTTATTTAGTTGTACACTCTCCTATGGAGTGAAATGGTAAATTAGGTGTACACTTTCCTATAGAGTGAAGTAGTAATTTAGGTTTACTATAGTGGGTAATGGCAATTTAGGTGTACACTTTC
>NW_018440106.1:0-294 GCF_002113885.1 Mizuhopecten yessoensis
ATTTCCTTCCGACTATCGATAGTTCTTTTCTTATTTGTTCGTAATCGCCTTTGTTGTAATTACACTGTTTTGTACAGTTAAATTAAAATATTATAGTGCCATGATCACTCTTTCCTAGTGCGCTTTTTATTTCAATGTTACTGATCATATCTTGTTCGTTTGTGAATATCAGATCTGAAATACTGGGCTCGTTATTTGCTCTTATTCTTGTTGGAGTCTTTATGTGTTGGAATAGAAATGCATCTTTCGTATATTTTTAAGCCAATGAAAATGTTTGTTACAAGCAAGATTAAA
>NW_018440107.1:0-294 GCF_002113885.1 Mizuhopecten yessoensis
AGTTGCTCAAGACAGTTTATTGACAGTGACTCAAAAGAGTTCATAGACAGTGAATCAATAAAGTTTAAAGACTGACTCAATATAGTTTATGGACAGTGACTCAATATAGTTCATAGACAGTGACTCAATAGAGTTTATAGACAGTGACTCAATATAGTTTATAAACAGTTGCTCAAGATAGTTTATAGACAGTGGCTCAATATAGTTTAAAGAAAGTGACTCAATAAAGTTGATAGATAGTTGCTCAAGATAGTTTATAGACAGTGACTCAATAGAGTTTATAGAAAATGACTC
>NW_018440108.1:0-294 GCF_002113885.1 Mizuhopecten yessoensis
GAATCTAGTGTCAACAAAAACCATAGACACTATCAAATAGTGAGGCTTTGTACAGAATCAGAATACATAACATCGAAATTGTTAACACCCAGAAGGGTTAAAAGTTCAAAACACAAACCCATCTTTGACAAGCTATAATTAACAGTAACCAGTGATTGCTTCCTGGTCAAGCGTTTTACGTTGTAAGTTACAAAGTTATACCAGTGTGTAAGTCCAAATTCCGCATGTGACTACTCTTTTACAGGATTGAAAGTGGGAAGCATGGGAGCGAAGCGGGGGAGTGGGGTGGGGGTG
>NW_018440109.1:0-294 GCF_002113885.1 Mizuhopecten yessoensis
AAGAGCAGATTTCAGTGTTGCCGTTTCCAGTTTTTCAGTCTGTTTTTTGTTTGTTTAGAATGTTTTAAATACTTAAGTTACCCCTCCCTCAGCACCATTTACACACAAACATTAAGCAATGTTTTATAGAGCTCAAGAAATGTGTTGCTAGTTTTCCTTCGGCCTTCTTTTCTTTGCTGCAACTATTATAATATATGAGCATCTTTTCTTCTTCTCTTTTTAAACATTTACATTTTCAGTTTTTGCGTCAGTGTCTCCTTTTAACATTTATATATTCTTAAATTTCTTACCGTT
>NW_018440110.1:0-294 GCF_002113885.1 Mizuhopecten yessoensis
GTGTATGTACATGCCTACATCATAAGGGAATTGTATTTTGTACTGGTTGCAGAGATATCTAGCATTGAATACTTATGAATATCATGTAATTATTATATGACTTCATCACGAAAGATGTTTACTCGACTCATTTAGGAAATCTCGGTAAATCAATAGAGTACCGTGAAATGAATACATGTACGTGTTGAAAATTTATACTGGTTAATAAGCGTACAATTAATAATAATGAAAGTATCGTTAATGTAGTTCGTCTATAATGGAGATACAAGATGAGTTTATGTAATATATGTATAC
>NW_018440111.1:0-294 GCF_002113885.1 Mizuhopecten yessoensis
TTTTTTTCAATTTTTCCAAAAGTTTACTAGATAAATCAGATTGTTTTGTCATTTTGATTAACACGACTTGATTACTTTAAATTGTAAGTTATCTGTCCAAGGAAACTTTTACCATTTTATTTTTAAAACAAATCTGTTCTGTGCTGAATTTGCCAATATAATCTTACTGGTTCTGTTTATTATATGCAAAATAGATATTTTGCCTTAATTGACCTGCAGGTGCAAAACGACTGAAAACAGCATTAGAGTAAGAATCTCTTTTTACAAAAATGAAGCATGTGTGTACCGTAGTTG
>NW_018440112.1:0-294 GCF_002113885.1 Mizuhopecten yessoensis
TTTATTTTTATTCACATCATTCATGTAGCAAGTTTTGGAAAACGATCAGCTATAGTGTTGAAATAATTCATTATAATAAATAAATAATGTACATAGGTGTCATGACCCTTGTTCTGTTTCCTTTTCCACTGGATGTACTGTAAAATATAAACATGTATTGTAAACAATATATAAACTGAATACTGTTAAAAACTAAAGAAGAGTTTCATGAAATGGTTGTCATAATAAATTCTAGCTACACCGATACGGCTGACCGATAGTCCTCTGGCCAGCAGAGCCACTAACTTGTAATGA
>NW_018440113.1:0-294 GCF_002113885.1 Mizuhopecten yessoensis
CAATTTGTCGGACATGCTGTACAAACAAGCCCGGACTTATAAAATTCCGGCGCACAGTCTAAAAATAATAAGACGTTACTGTGTATCATAATAAGTGTGTTATTACGTAATCACTGATGATTCAAAGTATTAAACTATAATTATCAATGTGATAAAATAGTACAGAATTTAATAGGTGTGTAATCTAACAGTTAGTTTAATAGTATTATAGACAATGGCACTTCGTTGAAATAAAGAAAACAATATTGCGATAATGAAAACAATAGTAAACAACTTAATGGAAAACATTCGTGA
>NW_018440114.1:0-294 GCF_002113885.1 Mizuhopecten yessoensis
GGATCTTACACTCGTTTTCATTTCATATGAAATTGATGAAACTCGCTAATTTTTTTATTTTGTAATTTTGACATGACTTGTTATAAAATTATGCAGAGTGTTTTAACTTCATAGGGATCAACCTTTCACCGGATGGAATAGCTGAGGAATAAGTTATCGTAAAACAAACTAAAGTATTCAATAACTAGCGGTGTTCATATTACTCCTTTTTGTTCAGGGAATGAAGGTAGAGCAAAGAAGAACATAATCTTTACACAGAAGATGAATTCAGCGATACCTGAATTAACAAATTAA
>NW_018440115.1:0-294 GCF_002113885.1 Mizuhopecten yessoensis
TGACGGTATCTCCAGACTCCGGGGACTCGGCGTGAATCGAGAAATCAGTGTTAAGAAATCACAAACTTATCCGCCTGCAGCAGAATTCTGTAAAGATACTGAATTTGTTATGCAAGTAGTCTCATCGGCCGTCATAGGCCTTTCATTGCTGACTTTGTGTATTCTGATCAGCTGTCAGGACGGGGTGTTCGATTCGGTACAGGCGAAATCAATCAAAACATTAATTTCTGTTGGAGTGATTTATGTTGAAATGGCCAGGCCTAGTCGAGGGAAGAAGTTGGACTATAAAGCTCT
>NW_018440116.1:0-294 GCF_002113885.1 Mizuhopecten yessoensis
CGCATTCTGATAGAAATTCAAGTTCCTGTGGTTAGACATGTTACAAATAAAGACCGAGAAAAGCGCTTGTTGAAGTGTCTGTAGACTGAACTTTCTTTGATTTTAATTCAGGTTATATATATAAGCGATCGAGGTTGTCAATAATTATGTTGTTTTTAGGGATCGAAATTCGCCGAAATTTTATATACCTCACGTCAATCGGGAATCGTTTACGGAAAGTGCCGACTGTTCCCGATTGACCTCACGTAAGAGCTCAACAGGTACTTTACGCTCACTCACGTTATCAACTCAATG
>NW_018440117.1:0-294 GCF_002113885.1 Mizuhopecten yessoensis
TTCCCAAAAGATGTGTGCTAGAAAACCAACTTTTTTCTTACTTCTATGAATGACAAGTTAACAATATCGCAGGAATCGCTAAAAATATTAAAATAACGACGGTATTAAGCATTAAGCTTTATTAATAGTTTATTTTATTTGTATTTATAAGTCTACAAATCAAAAAGCAGTATTTATATGATTTGAAACACATGACATAGATATAGACACACGAACATATATTATGGACAAAGAGTCCGTAGCGGTCAAGTAACTTCTACAAAGAATGGAACTGAAAAAAAAATCATCCATGGA
>NW_018440118.1:0-294 GCF_002113885.1 Mizuhopecten yessoensis
TTCGATTTTGACTTTAAAAATTCGAAAGATCAATTGTCCGGTTTGGACAGCAGGTCAAAATATTCCGGATATCAGTGAGTGCTTCTTCATGAATATACTGAAATGTGCTATGAGGAAGGGCTTGTTTGGGTAGACCGGAACACCGGTATAAATTTAAAACTTAAATGAAAAAAAAACATCACTCAAGAAAAAATCCCCGGCTTTAACGAAAAGCACACACACAAGTCATTTTCAACAACCAACCTTTTGTATTTTTTGTATGAATATCAAATACAAGCTTGTATTTTAATCGAT
>NW_018440119.1:0-294 GCF_002113885.1 Mizuhopecten yessoensis
TATGTTATCTGCATTGATTAAAGAAACGTGTACTGTGAACGTGATTCCAGAAGTCGTTCAAATCTCGAACGTGAATATTTCTCCGGTTATAACACATACCAAATGCATTAAGCAACGAACTGGTACCAAATTCCACAGCTGCATCATTTATGCAACCAAATATTGCAACCTTTTTTTTAGTGGGGGGATTCTAATTTTCGCGATTTTGGTGTTGGCCATGCTGAAAGGATTCGTTACATTTTGATTTCTTTCTGTCGGCATTTTATTGTGTGGAGAATCACCCTTGATATGCTG
>NW_018440120.1:0-294 GCF_002113885.1 Mizuhopecten yessoensis
GGGATGAGTGCTCAGGGATTTCAAGCCCCCGACAATTCCATAAATATTTGCCCAAAATATTTCCTCTGTTAAAAAAATATTATTACCTGACCATATACAACATGGCAAGTGCAATGTCCTGCAAATGCATTGCACCACAGGAGTCCGAAATTATGTCAGAAATAAATCAATACCAGCACAGTGAAACCGCTTATTATGATTTTCTATTTGCCAGAGAAAAATAATATAATAAACGATATATTAAACCTGATAAGATATTAATACCATTTTATTTCATTTTGTCGTCGTAATGAT
>NW_018440121.1:0-294 GCF_002113885.1 Mizuhopecten yessoensis
AAGCATTTCGACATGCCTCGGTTTTGACCTGAATTCTACACGCTCGGTTTAAACAACCGTATCAACTGTACCTACATATGAAGAGATTCCTTTGGCAGTTTTCATAACTGAAAAAAACCTATCGAAAGACCAACATCGGTATGCATTTTAGTACTCATCATGAATCAAACAGAAGGTATAGACAAGACTAGTTAGCATTATTAATTATTTCAAAGGATCCCTTCTTTTCTAGTCATTATAATTTTCCTAATGATTAATATGCCTGAAAACTGGCATTTAGTCACGTTTTGTAAA
>NW_018440122.1:0-294 GCF_002113885.1 Mizuhopecten yessoensis
GGATGGTTTAACAAGATAAATAACAATATCTAATGATATTCATATATACATAAACTTAACACTTTGATTTTGGATATTGATGAAATAAGATTATTAACAGAATAATAAATAATCCCTCGTAGCACTTATGATTACTCCTGAGGACTTCCGGTGGACGTATTCCGATCAACTGTAAACAATTATCACAATACAAATCCAGTTGCGTGAAGTTGGCTCAGCATTCGACATTCAGATTTTGAATTTCAAATCGCATAGAATTTAAAATCTGAATGTCGTATGCCGTACGTTGAACCA
>NW_018440123.1:0-294 GCF_002113885.1 Mizuhopecten yessoensis
CAAACAGACACAGCGGTATAGGTTGTTATACCTCCCCGGCTATAGAAACAGACACAGTGATATAGGTCGTTATATCTCCCCGGCTACAGTACAATACACAGGGGTATAGGTTGATATACATCCCCGGCTACAGTTCAAACATACACATCGGTAAAGGTTGATATACCTCCCCGGCTACAGTACAAACAGATTCAGTGATATAGGTTGTTATACACAGTGATATAGGTTGTTATACCTCCCCGGCTACATTACAAACAGACACAGCGGTATAGGTTGTTATACCTCCCCGACTAC
>NW_018440124.1:0-294 GCF_002113885.1 Mizuhopecten yessoensis
TTTTTTGGCTTTATAAGCATTTTCCACTTTAATAGGTGAATTATTGAAAACTGGTTTTATTCTAACACAACAAAGCAAAATGGTTTTATGATGATTTTTTTTATGTCAACCTTATTTGGTTTGACAAATAAACCATTATGGTTGATAACATCAAAAGACACATTAAAATTCTTTGCCTCTAACAACTCATATATTCAGAAATTGCTCTTTTTGGTAGATAATTTTCTGGATAATGGAACCTAGTTTCATGCTGGTATCAAGGGAATCAACAAGGCAGAAGTAAGTACAACAAGC
>NW_018440125.1:0-294 GCF_002113885.1 Mizuhopecten yessoensis
TTGATCTGGTCAAATTCATCGGCAAATGAAACATGTTACATTTGGAAGTTGCATTGAGTCTGATTTGAGCAGAAATTGAAATATTGGATGTTTAAACATCAATGTCTAGACACTTAATGGAAAATGTGTGTCATGCTTGAACTCTTAAGATGTGTATTAGCAACTTTCTGTTGTCATTTGAAAGACGTGACTGATCGTGTTCAGTATTTTACAATTGAATACAAATGTGTCAAAGCAATTGTTGTCTTTGCATATCTAGAACTAAAACTCGTTTGAATGCTATGATGACGAAAT
>NW_018440126.1:0-294 GCF_002113885.1 Mizuhopecten yessoensis
ACATTGAACGTTTTAGTATTTACAGCCTTTCTTCTTCTGAAAAAACCTGATTGAACTTTTTATAAAATTCAGAAAAAAATGAATGACCGATAAAGAAAAAAATGTACACTTTCACATGTTGGGGTTCTTAGGTTATATTGAAAACTAAAATTGAAAAAAACGATAAACTGGGGTTTTCATGCGTACAGCTATATTTCTGAAATAATTGTTAAAGAGACTCGAGAATATAATTAAATAAAATTTAGGCATTTTTTTCTGATTTAGTCGTAAGAAAACTATACACGTGGTGAGTGT
>NW_018440127.1:0-294 GCF_002113885.1 Mizuhopecten yessoensis
AACCCCGGCCGCCTGCTTGGAAGGCCGGATTGTTAACCACTCGACAAATCCTCCCATTAAACAGCTATATTACCAATGATTGCCACTCTTCAAACCCAACAGACCTACGGGGATATTAATCACTTCCAATTCAATCTGACGCTGTATGATCACAAGAAAATGGGACACATGCCCTATAAGTTATTGGAATTAATACTTGAATGGTAGCTTTTGATCAAGACAGTAAAAACATATTGGCAGAGCAATATGTAGACCAGACAGAACAATAACTGGACCAGACAGAACAATAACTAG
>NW_018440128.1:0-294 GCF_002113885.1 Mizuhopecten yessoensis
TAATCGCACAACACACAAATATTACCGTGCGCAAATCGTGCATACTTCATACACTCTGTGTCACCCTCTGTACGAGCAATATTAGCAAAGTAAGGCACCACCACGGTTTCTAGCCCCCTTAGAACATTTACTTGATCATTATTAAAATGAAATTTCGTTCAAATTATACGTTCGTGGTCCCGGATCGGGGTAAATGTTGTTGTTTTGTTGTTTCTTTTAACTTAATCAAACTCGGTGTGAAGACTCTTTGTGGTACCTTCTATACGCGCAACCGTTCAAACGTCTATGCTCATA
>NW_018440129.1:0-294 GCF_002113885.1 Mizuhopecten yessoensis
TTTTTCATAGGCATTTAGATGTACTTACATATGTTTGTTTATATATGTGGGCAAAACAAGTTTTCCTGGAAAATTGCCAGTTTTTAGCTCGCCTATTCGAAGAATAGGGGGCTAATGTAGTCACCCATACGTCAGCGTCCGGGAACCTTCAGAGGTTAAAGTTTTGGTGCAAGTTTTTAGCTCACCTGGTCCGAAGGACCACGGTGAACTTATGCCATACCGCAGCGTCCGTCGTCCGTCCATGTAATCTTTAATGATGCTTCGTTATTCAAAGCAGTGTTTATGTTTTACTAC
>NW_018440130.1:0-294 GCF_002113885.1 Mizuhopecten yessoensis
AACAAGACATATCTATTATATTATAAACTGAAAAGATTATGCCAAAATTGTCGTCATAACTTTTAGCCATTATGAAAATAATGTTACACATGGATGACATAATGATTATTATTTAAACAAAAGAAAAAGCTTCTTCTTAGAATGTTTTTAACCTGATTTTCTTAATGACGCGTGTCAAAATCCTATTGTAAGTGAATTTGTAATGTCTATCGTGATGTTAAAATTGTTTTTGTTTAGCATGCAATTATTTGTATATTGAGAAAATATATGACTTCAACTTTATGTTTAGGATAC
>NW_018440131.1:0-294 GCF_002113885.1 Mizuhopecten yessoensis
CCGGAAGTTGACGTTTTTTGCTCAAATGATATGAGAGAAAAAAAAATCCCTTGCTTATCTTAATATGTTATCCAAAGATCAACCTCGTGATTGATATCATTAACGAGGCTGTTAATCAATCAGAGTTCGTGGCGGCCATCTTAGAATATCAATTGCTTCAAAAAGTAACATAAATTGGTAACGGCCCCCAGATAAATACATGTACCAATTGTGGTTAATATGGCAATGGAGGAATTGGAGAAAAAGATAGTTGAAGTTTGTAAAAATATTGTAGGCTTTTCAAAAAGATCAAAG
>NW_018440132.1:0-294 GCF_002113885.1 Mizuhopecten yessoensis
GACACAGAAGTTTTACCTTTGTGTGAGCTCTTTGTAACAAACAGATTAAAGGGTAATAGTGATGAAAATATCTAAGCAAAAGGGAAGTATTGAACTGAATTGTTTGACCACGGCGCCTTGTTTATGTCTTTAACCCTTTCGCCCCTATGCAACTTTAGTAAACACTTCCATGCATTGATCTGGATAAGTCCATTATGGTTTACAGTGGTGAAAGGGTTAGACTATTTGGCTCATTAATATCAAATTTTTAGGAAATTAACTTTGGCGAAAGTTTGAACGTAAGAATGTTTTAAA
>NW_018440133.1:0-294 GCF_002113885.1 Mizuhopecten yessoensis
ATGATCTTCACCAATTTTCAAGGTCACAGGGATCAAGTGTATAAAAAAAATCTTTAAATATTACATTACAAAGCATAGATGGCGATTTCGTCAGGTTCCTTAATTGATGTAGCCCATTTTAATATATTTGCCATTGGTCCACTTCGATGGTTACTGGTGTGAAATTGACCAATTCATGCCCATTGAGACAAAACCCAACGCTACTGCACATCATGTGGATTTTTCTTAAGTTTATGGTAATCATTTTCCCTTAATCAAGATAATGTCCTTATAATTAGTGTCATAGGTTTATCA
>NW_018440134.1:0-294 GCF_002113885.1 Mizuhopecten yessoensis
ACCATTACTTATCTAACAATTGGTGATGGTCAATCAGACCATGACGACCTTCCACTTGATGATGGTCAGTCAGACCATTACTTACCTAACAGTTGGTGATCGCCAGTCAGACCCCTACTGACCTAACACTTGGTAATTGTCAGTCAGACCATTACTGACCTAAAACTTGGTAATGGTCAGTCAGACCATTATTGACCTAACACTTGGTAATGGTCAGTCAGGCCATTACTGACTAACACCTGTTAATGATCAGTCAGATCATTACTGACCTAACAATTGATGATGGTAAATCAG
>NW_018440135.1:0-294 GCF_002113885.1 Mizuhopecten yessoensis
ATACAAAAGGTAAGCCGCTGTCTGTAGTTAATGTGTCCTTACTGTTTGATTCCAGGGTGTTTTATTGTACCAGAGAGGAAGTGATCACAGACGACGACCACAAACCACTCCCCATGATATCTGTGATATACAAGACTGCACACGACGACAGTCAGGAAGGTGAGTCTGACCATCGGTCAGTTTGTCACCAGTCTTTATTACAATGCTGAAGTAAGGAATGGGGTGGGTGGTAACTAGAATAGCAGTGTTTGTCAGTCTGAGAACAGAGGGGGGTGAGGTGCTACTGGAATAGCA
>NW_018440136.1:0-294 GCF_002113885.1 Mizuhopecten yessoensis
AAAATCATAACTTTACTATATACATATATGGCTATAATTTGTTTATTTGTTTAGGTAGACATTCGTACGTAAGCGATTGGAATATTTCCTTCTTGACGAGTCACTTTTATCAGCAGTGTTTCGGACAAAATTTCAATTTAAGTTCCGAATAAGGCCGTTTGGATCTATGGACTATTATTTTCTAGTTTTATATTTCAATAGCTTCCATAAGAGTCCGTTCAATGTCATTCATACTCTAATATTTGTATTTTTTCTTTGTAAATCCCTAGGCCTACGAACCATTATATGTGAATG
>NW_018440137.1:0-294 GCF_002113885.1 Mizuhopecten yessoensis
AAAAAAAATGACCATAACTTTTGAATTGTGTAATTATCAGCTTCTGCATTATAAGTTTTTGGTGTACTTTTAGATATTATAGGACTTTTTATTAGCTATGACAGTGAAATCTAATGTGTTAGTCCCTTTAATCAGTTCTAATTTTTATGCAAGATGCCTTTTCAATATGCAACTCAAATGACAAAAAGGAAAACCACAAATAATCAATATTTTAACTTTTCATTTAAAGAATAAGGTTACACAAAACCATTGTTGTTAGATGATTTTATTGAAAATAGTCCTTACCTGATTTCT
>NW_018440138.1:0-294 GCF_002113885.1 Mizuhopecten yessoensis
AAGACGATATGGTGGACAATCTCCTTTTTGGATGTCTTCGGCGGTATTTTGTAAATATTTTATGCCCGGATTATTGCATTTGTATTTTGGGGAAATGAAGAATTCTGTACAATCTGAGATAATGTGCTCTCTCTACGGAACTTCCAATTCATCTGACCAACTGCAAAACGCCATGCACGCATATGCAGATGCCAATTTCATAGCACCAGCTGTGAAAAGTCTCCTAAAGCATTCAAAAGATAATTATCTTACAAGTTCATTTCAGTTTCTTTTCCGTCGTCCAAATATTGACCC
>NW_018440139.1:0-294 GCF_002113885.1 Mizuhopecten yessoensis
TCATAGTGGGAAACAGACAGGCTGGATTGTTCCATTCTGACATAATCTAATGTATTACACTGTATGTAAGTGTGTATAACAAATATAAGTTTGATATATGACTCTAGTTTTTGAAAAAAACTAGAGTCATATATCAAACTTATATTTGTTATACACACATACATACAGTTGTAGATAAAAGAAACACCTGATTACACATTTAGTGCCTTTTTTAGAGGCACGGTAGTCTAGTGGTAGGACGCCGGACTGGTGACCGAAGGGTTGCGGGTTCGAGTCACGTCACGGCACTGTGTT
>NW_018440140.1:0-294 GCF_002113885.1 Mizuhopecten yessoensis
TTGGCGGGTAGCAGTGGGAGTCCATCCAGAGCTTGTTGAGACTCTCACTGTGGAACGTACCATGCGTTTGCAGGGGTTATTGGACCATCCCCAGGTTGTTGCCTTGGGAGAACGCGGTTTGGACCGTACAATCCCCATCACCAAGTGAAGTCGACAGGAGGTCTTCCGGAAGCTATTGAGAATGGCCAAGCCAGAGCAACACTTGGTAATCCATCTGAGAGGGGTTGCTGGGGATGCGTATAGCTCAGACACATACGCCCGAGGCCTAATGATGATGTCTACTGTTTCATGGGA
>NW_018440141.1:0-294 GCF_002113885.1 Mizuhopecten yessoensis
ATTTATCTGTTATAACACCACGGTTAACAAGTGTGTTAGGTTATAACATGCGTTTCCCTGTTATAATATAACGAGCACCTTATTAACATATCATGCTTATTTGGTTATTCATCATTGCTACGCAGCACACATTTACATCATCTTTTCAGCAAATACAGAAAGTATTTTTTCTTAACTCATAATGTTTCATTTATTACATACCACAATCCTAATCAGTCTCTAAAAAAAATCAATGCTTTTTGCTGACTACATGGTGACATTTGAAATCAATAATACTGCATTGGAATCTGGATA
>NW_018440142.1:0-294 GCF_002113885.1 Mizuhopecten yessoensis
CGTCTGCCTTCTCTCCAACTCTGGACTTTCTCAAATTCTCGGTCATTGAAATCACCATCCATTACTATGTCCGTGGTAAACGCCCTAGCGCTGGAAATATACTGGTGATCGTGTGCTACACTTCTTGAACTTCCCTCGCCATTTTCACGCAAAATTGAAATGTCGTCTGCACCATGATGTCTCGCTGTCAAGTTTCGGAACAATATCTCACGACGATTTTGCTGTTTTTGGCTTTTAAACCCTCCTTTTAACTTAACCTTACCCATTTCTATCGTATCTCCTTTCTCGTGTATG
>NW_018440143.1:0-294 GCF_002113885.1 Mizuhopecten yessoensis
GACAACAGTACTTTATTGACCCTTTGATTCAGGGACTGTTGCTCTTACCAACTGAGCTACCTAGACAGCAGTACTTTATTGATCCACACAGGCAGTAGTTTTATCTAAAATAGCGTTAAGGGGAGGTTACCTAAGTAAAAAAACCTACAGTGGGATTCTCTAATGTTTTTCCCGCAGTGGGACAGGGATCTTCAACCAACACCTCATCTGTGGTTTCATGGACGACGGTCTGGGAGATGATCAATAGGGACAGCTGTTATGGTTGTTCAGCTGTATAAGATGTGTGAGACTAGG
>NW_018440144.1:0-294 GCF_002113885.1 Mizuhopecten yessoensis
AATTATATAACGATACAACCAGATTTGTTTTTCTGTAGTTATGTGGTTTTTTTGGCTAGCATTTTAAATCTTCGGTCTTCGAAAAGATAGTTTGCAAATAGTTTTGATAAATTTTGAATACTGTGAAAACAGATATTTTCGTGGGGCTCACATTTCGTGGTTCCCTGACAAAACACCATTTCGTTGGCAGACGATTTCGTGAATGATGAGTACCCATTCAAATAGAGAATTGATTTATATCAAATTTGCAATTACTTTGTTAACCTATAAATTCGTGGACGAAGATTATCCTAG
>NW_018440145.1:0-294 GCF_002113885.1 Mizuhopecten yessoensis
ACTGATGTTCCCTCAAGCTAACCAGACATGATGACGGTAATCCTAAAACAGTAACTGATGTTCCCTCAAGCTAACAAGATATCATAAGGGTGTATCTACAATAGTAACTATTATTCTCTCAAGCTAACAAGAAATGATGAGAGTAGATCTACAACAATAACTGATGTTCCCTCCAGCTAACCAGTCATGATGAGGGTAGATTTATGACAAAAACGTATGTTCCCTCCAGCTAACCAGACATGATGAGCGTATACCTACAACAGTACTAGTAACTGATGTTCCCTAAAGCTAACC
>NW_018440146.1:0-294 GCF_002113885.1 Mizuhopecten yessoensis
CTCAAATTATGTGTCAAGGTAACCGTGCATATTTATGAAATGCATGCTCGTTTTCTTATCAGAATGTGTGTTATAAACTGTCGGTGGGTCTAATTATTTCCAGTTTAGATAACTATAAACTACCACACATGTTTGTTTAGACTAAATCATATGACCATCGATCGATAGTCGATCTATCGGTTTCCGCTGACTGGGGTGAAGCGAGGTGTGAAAAATTCACCTGGAGTGGACAGGTGCTTGATCACCTCGGGCGATGTAGGCTACGGTTAGCCGGACCTATTGTCTTATTGTCCT
>NW_018440147.1:0-294 GCF_002113885.1 Mizuhopecten yessoensis
ACTTAATACTTCATGTTAGTTCTACAAAGTACGCTACCAGTACTATCGGTTCAAGTCGAGCGTTACCAGCTGGCTTTTATTTACCGAACTCGATCATTCATAAACTCCCGCTATTCGGTGATCGCAACTCTAAACCGGAAATACGTAACAACTGTCACTCTCCATGCGCACTCTCACAACAATGGCAGCACACTACAGAACACGCACCAAGACTCGTCGATAAGACGGTTACTACAGTTATAATACACACAATTATCAAGGTTTATATGAACGGTTCAATTAATACATCAACAA
>NW_018440148.1:0-294 GCF_002113885.1 Mizuhopecten yessoensis
CTTAGAGAGAAATTAAAAGTTGAACAGAAATGTAGATGCTGCCACCATAGCCGGAAAAGTAACGCCTATGTCTCGCTTCGAGACTCCGTCGCAGGCAAGACAAAAACACACCAGGTATATAGTAAATATATAACTTCTGACTTTGCCTACAACATGCAGTTAAACTATGAATACTTATGAACAGATGGCTCTTACAGAGAGGTAACTTAACTATATATGCACATATCTTTACAGTAAATAAAACATTTTGGAATATGTCACAACAATAAGGGACAAGAGTTCAACACCAAGTAC
>NW_018440149.1:0-294 GCF_002113885.1 Mizuhopecten yessoensis
AGATTTATGGCCCACCATTAAACCATTTTTATGAAATAAGGGCTCTGTACATTGCAATAATGTAAGTTTAAAGGAAGATGAGGCCATAATCAGTGATCAATCAGAGGTCAACAATGTTTTTAAATATTTTCATGTAAATTATGCCTCTGAAATTTTGTACAGGAGATTATATTTGTGCGAAACTATTTTAAGAGAGATTAAGGCACACAATAATGATGATTCAAAATTTTGTTTTAATCACGTTTCTCTTTTCGTGGCTGAAAAGGCTATCTCTAAGGTGAAGGCGAAGAAGGC
>NW_018440150.1:0-294 GCF_002113885.1 Mizuhopecten yessoensis
GGGGGGTGCAAATTTGACCAAAGAGGTTGGTATGTTACTGCTGATGAATGAAAAGCCAAAACAGAAAAAGCTGGTATGCTATTGCTGAGGGAAATAAAGGTTAAAAGAGAAAAAGCTGGTACATTTGTTTGTTACGACTGAGAAATGGAAAGTTAAAAATCTGGAAAATACTACAAAAGGTTACTGAAAGGTACCGCGATATTCCGTGGGTGTTAACAAATATGGCTGCGCCCATGCCAACCTCGCCGCAAATACCTCAAAGAGTTCATAGTTTGAACAAACTATTTGTTTCTT
>NW_018440151.1:0-294 GCF_002113885.1 Mizuhopecten yessoensis
GGGGGGGGGGTTCTTAAAACACCCCAAAGAGCTCTGGATCCGCCACTGCTACAGGGAGGCCTTCGTCTATAAGTAAATATTTACAAGAGTTTACTGCTTTTACTCTCATAGTGTTCTACTGAAATACATAAACAACATCCATAAACTCTAGGTGTTTCATTTGTTTTCTTAACATAAGTATAATAAAAAACGTGTAACAATAAAAAGCTCTCTCTGTCAAAGCTGATGTATCCTATATGTCGACGGGCTACAGATAATCATTGGCCACAGGCCTATACTACACAACGTTTAATA
>NW_018440152.1:0-294 GCF_002113885.1 Mizuhopecten yessoensis
CAGTTTTCAAACTCCTCAAAATAACTTTTCTTCATTTGAAAATTCCTTTTTGATTTCAATTTCCTGTTTTTATCTAAATAAACAATAATACTGGGTTTGTTTTTAAAACCACTTTGATTCTTTAAAAATGTTATTTTATCACTTATACACATGTAAGGTACTAATGAATACTTACAGCTTTGGTTTCCCAAAATATAAAAATATAAAACTTAAGAAAAGTAAAACGTAAAAAATAAAATATATATAAATATTTATATAAGCATATGTGCTTGAGTTCCAACAGGTAAGTTTTAC
>NW_018440153.1:0-294 GCF_002113885.1 Mizuhopecten yessoensis
ACCAGTTCGCCCCAAAAAAACATAACGCCCCAACTAGTTCGCCCCTAAAAAATATAACGCCCCCCCCCCCTTCCAAAAGAAGGAGCTTGCTTATTTTTCCATAATTACGTGATTGTGTTTACCGTGCATAGGGGAATGACTCTTGTTACCTGTGTATACAACGGAAAGGTTGGCACATCAAATATATGTACATATTATTTTAGTTTTGCAAAGCCGGAATTGTAAAAGTGATATGTTTCCTTTAACGTATGTTTTCAGTTTATGTTTCCATAAGATGTGACTTACGGAAATGTA
>NW_018440154.1:0-294 GCF_002113885.1 Mizuhopecten yessoensis
TATAGGAATATTTTCAAACAAGAGGCAAGAAATAGAAGAAGTACTTGATAATGTACAAGAGAACGGATTTAGAAGAAAAATTGAAAACTTACTTGAGACAAGTGCTGAAAAGCAATAAGGATATTTACCAGAGGCAAGATATGGAAAATGTATTGGATAACGTACCAGAAACAGGAGGTGGAAGAGTGATAGGAATGGGTGTTGTACCTGTAAGAAAAGAGGTTACAATTCAATCAAAACGATAGAAGAGCGATCACAAGTACAATAACAATCTACGGTTAGCTTAATGGGCCA
>NW_018440155.1:0-294 GCF_002113885.1 Mizuhopecten yessoensis
ATTTCTATTTAGTAAATGGTAGTTGACGAGATACAAATGGTAATTGACGGATGTTTCCTGAATACACATATATAAGCAACTAGTCCATACAAGGATTACAAGTCATTAGATTAATTGCTAACGTCTTGTATAAAACACATACTTTTCTTCACGTCATATTTACAAACTTATGATTTTAATGTTCTTTACATGTACTTATAAAGATATATTAATAATGTTAATACATAACCCCACCTACAAGAAAAACATGTAATTTGGTAATCTACTGTTAAACCTCCTGTGAACTAAGGTCTG
>NW_018440156.1:0-294 GCF_002113885.1 Mizuhopecten yessoensis
TAGCGCCATATTATAATGACGTCACGCTTGACAACAAGGCTGCGCCCAATTTTGAGTGGCATTCTCAACGCAATTTCGACGTTTTTTAGCTATTTTCTGATATGATTGCTTATGAAAATGTCAATACTGGTATATATATGTAAATACTTAAGTCTGTGTACCGAACATTTACCATAACAACCAATTATTTTACCGTCACTTCATGTGAATCTGTTCCCTTTGAATGCAGCGAATAGAAGATACCGTTAGGATTGGTCAATACTAAAAAGTGATATTTTCACACTGTGAAAATAT
>NW_018440157.1:0-294 GCF_002113885.1 Mizuhopecten yessoensis
TGTATACAGAAGATAGAGATTGTATGGAGAGTGTCACCTGGTTTAAAAGTTACTGAATAACAAAATTTAAAAGTGTACTTTTAATTTTAGCGTATAGTATGCACTTTAAAATCTGAGTTTGAAATTGTTCCCTTTTCAGTTAGTAAAAGTCAATGTCATTCGTAATCATTATATATATGCAACCGAAATATAATCATTATAGTATTTAAAAGTTCATAACAAGTTCGCTGTGAATGTGTCTCTGTTCACGCTATTTCACTTCTAACATATCTACCTACAGGTTTAAACTGGGAA
>NW_018440158.1:0-294 GCF_002113885.1 Mizuhopecten yessoensis
TGCCTTCTATATTTGGATATATATACAAATATCCTTTCAATACCTGTACCAGTTCCACACTACTATGTTTACAATTCAGAATAAATCATAGAATCCTAAGCACAAACAATTTTTTATTTCAAATTGGTAAATTAGATAATTGTATATGCACTTTTTGTAAAACTCATCCAGAAAACAATAACATATATTATGGGATGGTGAAAAGGTAACTAATTTGATAGAAAATATAAGAATTACGATTATTGCTAAAAGTCTTGGTCTTCGATTTGATAAAAAAGAATTTATCTTTGGCAA
>NW_018440159.1:0-294 GCF_002113885.1 Mizuhopecten yessoensis
AATTAAAAGATACTGACATTGAACCAATTGAAAAGAATGAAATTTTCTTTTTTGTTTTCATTACACAGATGGCCTCATCGTTGTACAACCTACTTCAATACTTGAGATCAAATCAGTTTAAATTCATCACTACATATCTCGGTCTTCAATGTAGTTACTTGGTTTTTTGTTTTGTTATTTTGATTAGAGAAATATCCTTTTCATGGTGGAACATCGAAGCAAGATATCTTCAGCAGCACTAAAACATACATTTTCAAACAATTTGAATGCTGTTGCCAAAAGGACCGAAAACCT
>NW_018440160.1:0-294 GCF_002113885.1 Mizuhopecten yessoensis
GGCCCTTGTCGCCTATCGTACAATTGTCTGGGGAGTGCCATATTTCTATCTCTATCAAACGACACCGCAGATAGTACGTACCCTTATCTGTGTGTATGGGAGGTGTTACACGTACATTATTGATAGAATTATTAGTCCTTTCCTTTTTGAGAGAAAATGTAAACAATTTACAAAACATAAAGCAAATGGGACAGAATATTAACAATTATTCTGTTTGCATGTCTACTTAGTAAAACTTTAATTTGACATAAAAATGTTCATATGTCATATACGTTATATCAATCGGACATTGCA
>NW_018440161.1:0-294 GCF_002113885.1 Mizuhopecten yessoensis
GGGAGCTTTCACCATTAGTTGCTATTTAATTGTATAACACTTATTTATAACCTGGTAAATGATACATTATTCCAGGAAACAATGAAATATATGATAAACAAAATTGAAACAGTTTGCCATGTTTTATTTTGTGGGTGTACTTTCAAGTGATTAATAATTTTGATCTAGTTGTCAACCAAATTGTGAAAATTAACCCACCACAGCATAGGATGATGTTACCAATGGCAACAACAGTGGTCTCCCCATATTAGTTAAATGTCATGATCACAGCAATGTTTTGTCCCAGCTGATTAA
>NW_018440162.1:0-294 GCF_002113885.1 Mizuhopecten yessoensis
CCCTTTGTCTGTATATCATTCCTGTATGTGTAGTTGACATCAAATTTATAGCATAAATACATGGCACATAAGAATTATACAGTTCGAGAGGCGGAAATAGAACTACAGTTGATCTAAGCAGTACTAAAACAAGCATTTTGTACAAATTTTTATTATAAACATTAAATCTACATAGAAATAGATTATTAGCATCAAATTTATTGGATCTGTATTAAATATAGGTCGGTTAATTTTTCGTTTTTGTTACCATAGTCATAAACTAATTACATGTTGGTGGTAGCTCATATTTAGTTT
>NW_018440163.1:0-294 GCF_002113885.1 Mizuhopecten yessoensis
AAAATGAAGATATTTTGCCAGTAATATGGTGGGATAAATAAAGGGCTACAAAGTTTCTTTAAATCAATGACCTTGACTAATATTCAAGGTCATAGGGTCAATTATCTGAAACAAACTTTCAAACAACTTCTTGTGATTAACAAAAAGGCCGAGGGTAATGATGTTTTGGCAGTAACATGCTGGCATAAAGTGCCGCCTAGTTTAAATCTTCAAACGACTTCTTCTAAATAATCAAAAGGCCGTGGCTCCTGATATTTGGCCAGTAACATGCTGGGATTAAGGGCTACCAAGTTT
>NW_018440164.1:0-294 GCF_002113885.1 Mizuhopecten yessoensis
CTAACAGGAAATCAATTAAAAAACCCATTGTAATGCATTGACGAATATATAGCAATATAAATGATTGAAAGAATAACGTTGTGTTAATCACGTAACAAGTTTGCATCAACGTTAGACATATTATTTATAATTGATTAATATAAAACTTCTGCATACCGGGAATTTTTCGCTGCAGTTTTATTTCCGCCGTAATAAAGGGAAATTTATCATGACAGTTAGTTTAAGTACACAGTTTACAATTTATAGTAATTACAGGTGAAGGGCAAAAATTGACACAGGGCGAATACAGATTTT
>NW_018440165.1:0-294 GCF_002113885.1 Mizuhopecten yessoensis
TAAAATGTAGTTATATATAAATATGTTACAATGTAGTTAATATGCGTGAGGCCTACTTTGCATGTTCCAACGTAGTTAGTATGTCTTATAATGCAAATATTTGTTAGAAAAGGTTAATTCGTGTTGTTATACATATATCATATGTAATACTATAGACAGGATATGTAAGTCTTGCAGTGTAGTTTTTAATTATTTACTTTATAGTTGTATTTATCACAGTTAGGTTGTTTTGTAACGAAACATAAAAAATCCAACTTTTACCTCATTGTGATGTGCTGACAGATTCATATACTT
>NW_018440166.1:0-294 GCF_002113885.1 Mizuhopecten yessoensis
ATAATATAGATATAATAGAGACAGTGATTGTACTGATTTCAATCGACAACACAAAAAGACAACATGACCTTTATGTTTTAGACATAATTATATCTAATACAGAGAAATCTAAATAGAAGATAAACAGACTAGTACGGAGAATTAAGATAAAGTAATGCAGAGGACAAAAATCAATTCATTACATGGGACAGAGATAAACTTAGATAAAAAGATGTATGCGTGTGGGATATGATAATCCTTCTCGAGAGAGTAAAATATGGAACAGAACTGATTATTTCCTGTTCTGTTACAAAA
>NW_018440167.1:0-294 GCF_002113885.1 Mizuhopecten yessoensis
AGCATGGTGTCCCATTAAATTAAACTGCTATTACTTACGCTTATTCCTTGTGTTTAATCGATAGCGCGTTCGCAGCTTCAATCAAGAACAGAGCAGTTTTTTCCAGACCAAGATATAACCAATCAAACAGTATTATCATGGCGATGACATGTAGAAAAATATATATTGTATATTACCTTATCACTTCATACTTTAAGTACACGATTTATTGTTCTTTGGGTATATACCATTGCCAATAACTCTTTGTCGACATGAAATACGCTACGATCAGGTCACATACGTTAATGTGTTTTT
>NW_018440168.1:0-294 GCF_002113885.1 Mizuhopecten yessoensis
TATTGCTAGATAGTATCTGACCCCAAGATTCAAGTCAACTCAACATTAAACTCAATTTAGCTCCAGGTGATTTGTAATAAAAATGTCAAAAATGAGGGATATGAAATTGAAAAAATAAAAATACATTTGTATTATATATGATTGCAAATACTTCCCAAGAATATATATATATATTTGTTACAACTAAATATTGGGTACCTGACTCCGATACCAGTATATTTGTTACAACTAGTGAAAATACTTGTATAGTTTATGAACAAAAGACTCAAAAGCAGATTGAGATTATAAGCAAAT
>NW_018440169.1:0-294 GCF_002113885.1 Mizuhopecten yessoensis
AGTTTCGGGTTAAAATAGTTCAAGTCTAAGGGGTCATCGTTTACAAATCAAGTAACAATAGCAAGTACCACTAAACTATATCAATTAAATAATGACAATTCTTCATTTGTTCTTTCTAACCTGTTCCGATTTAATTATTTGAAAAAAGTAGATGCGATCACATGAGCACTACTTACCATAGTGAGCAACTGTAAACATCTTGTCTTTGGTCAATCCCTGAACAGATGTCGTCAAATATATCTCAGTATAAAATAACTACTAATGATCTATGGAATGTTCTATATCACAAAATAA
>NW_018440170.1:0-294 GCF_002113885.1 Mizuhopecten yessoensis
GAAGTTGGTTGAAGGTGAGGTTGGTTTAGGGTGAGGTCGGTTGAGCTTTAAATCGATCGAGATGGATTGAGGATAAGGCTGATTGAAGGTAAGGTTGGTTGAAGGTAAGGTTGGTTGAAGGTGATGTTGGTTGAGGGTGAGGTCGGTTGAGGTTTAAATCGATTAAGATTGATTGAGGTTGAGTTTGGTATAAGGTAAGGTTGGTTGAAGGTAAGGTCGGTTGAGGGTGAGGTCGATTGAGGTTAAGGTTATGAAGGTTAAGGTTGCACGTGGTTAAGGCATATGTCAAATTCA
>NW_018440171.1:0-294 GCF_002113885.1 Mizuhopecten yessoensis
AGCGGTTATTTCCCAACACTGAATAATGTTGTCGTTATCATGGATATATATGTTATAGTCTCGTACGAGTGGCGCGATTTACCCCAAAACTCCACAAAACACCCCAAAAGACCCAAAAAACACATAAAAACATCAAGATAAGACCACAAAATACCACAGACGACACTTAAATATTATTTAGATTATATTATAATGTAGTAACCTAATTTTCTGCAAACGTAAAATAGATTGAAATAATCAGAACCTTAAAAAACAAGGACAAATTTAAAACAACAAACAATATCCTCTGTAGAG
>NW_018440172.1:0-294 GCF_002113885.1 Mizuhopecten yessoensis
TCTTGCCACCTGCGGCAGTCCTTTTCATCGTAATTCAGGTTATTGTTTTTTTTTGTTTTCTGAACCTTAATGTCTAAGATTGGTTGTCATAACGACCCGTAATCACACTTTTTGTCCACGTTATTCAATGTCTTAAACTTTCATATACTGTATAGTTGCCACTTATCACTGGATACTACATTTTGCTGTATTTATAGTCCAGGAAATGACCACTCTTTCTTTTGCTATCGCGTGAAAAGTACTTTCATTATAATGATGATACACATTTGATTTGCGCTTGCACTGGGGGTCTTG
>NW_018440173.1:0-294 GCF_002113885.1 Mizuhopecten yessoensis
AAAAAAAAAAATATTACCGTCTGCATTTTGAAAAAAAAATGAATATTTACACATGTCCACCGCTGTAATAATAATTAATAACACTTCAAATCCATTGACAGTAATTTTGGCGAGATTTTCTTAAAACGGCAGTCCAAATAACGAACAGTCGCCATTTGTTTACAATTGGGGTTTCCCTAACAGGCAGTAACTCATACCGAAAATGACGTCATAATTAGGGAGAATTCCCACATTACGAAGTTTCCCGATGTTGGCCGATGTGTGCCGACTTCAATATACATAAAATACCTATAG
>NW_018440174.1:0-294 GCF_002113885.1 Mizuhopecten yessoensis
CAGGACTTGATATAAAATATTGGATGGTCAGCACGTCCAAGATTGAGATTTCCCTCCTGTGCCTGGTGGTCTGCATGATGGATGTTGTGTGATTTGCCGTACGTGATGTTTTAGGGGATGTTTTAGGGGATGACAAACAAAAGGCTCCCAAGAAAGGACTTGACACTCTCATTCGTGTCAGTAGTCTGCGAGGGGACAATGATTTGTATGAATATCTACTTAAAAAGTAACAGTCTTCTTCACCTATCGAAAATGTGTTTGTGCATAACCTCAAACGATGCAGAACTAATTATA
>NW_018440175.1:0-294 GCF_002113885.1 Mizuhopecten yessoensis
ATAGGAAACCATTTAAAACGATTCGAGTCTGCGGTAGAGACCGTCACAAACAGTGCATCAAAAATTATTCACCTACAAAAATGGCCAATTGCAAGCAGTCCTGATGTGAAAGGTTAAAACAAAAAGATAATGTTGCGGTTTATTCTTGTTTACTTTATATTAACAAAATAATGTTTCAACTTACACCGGATATTATTAATTTTGCATTTCCGTTTTGTTTACTAATCATATTTCACTATTAGGGCTGTTCCAGTAAAACATCTACATCATCCAATGACTCCAGATTGTGTTTAG
>NW_018440176.1:0-294 GCF_002113885.1 Mizuhopecten yessoensis
TAACAAAGGGACACACAACTAACAAAGGGACACACAACTAACAAATGGATACACAACTAACAAAGGAACACAAATCTAACAAAGAGACACAAAACTAACAAAGGGACAAACAACTAACAAAGGGACACATAACTAACAAAGGGACACAAACTAACAAATGGACACAAAACAAACAAAGGGACACATAACTAACAAAGGGACACAAACTAACAAAAGGACACACAGCTAACAAAGGGACACACAACTAACAAAGGGACACAAACAAACAAAGGGACACAAACTAACAAAGGGACA
>NW_018440177.1:0-294 GCF_002113885.1 Mizuhopecten yessoensis
AATCGATAATTATTGATTGAAAAACTTTACTGTAGAATAAAAAGTATGAAACAGATGACGTTTGTTCAGTATTTAAGAGAGATTATTTACTTACTACACTCTGCCCTTTGACTGGGAACCTTACGGGGATCACCGGTTCGATCCCCGTAAGGAGCACGATATTCTCGCTCCTGTTTCATATATTCAAGTTGTAAAGTTGATTTCAAGTGTACTGGTTAATCAATTTTAAAGTACCTAAGTTATTGTATGATTGAGTTCGTTAGAACATTACTTTCAAAGTTTATAACTCATAAT
>NW_018440178.1:0-294 GCF_002113885.1 Mizuhopecten yessoensis
ATACGACCAACTGACATTAACAAAATAAAGCTTTTCTGTACAAGCTTGACATTTAACACGGGTTTGGTGTTTAAGGACGAGGAGACATTCTTAGTTAATACCATGCTCTGAAAAACAATTATATTTAAGAATTTAAGAATGTAAAATATTGCTTTTACGTTGTAACATTTGTAAGCACATAACAACGAATCCATGCAGCATTACGCCATGTTCATGCAATATGTCCTTTCCATGTCACAATTTTCTATTTTAAAAGAAAACTCCCATATCCTCTTTTAATAATAATAAAAAAAA
>NW_018440179.1:0-294 GCF_002113885.1 Mizuhopecten yessoensis
GGATCCGATCTCTCTTCCGATTGACAAAGTAATGATAACAATAATAGTAATAATTCGAGGTTCCGATATACCACTTTATCACAACCTAGTCCGTAGGTCGTCTCAAAGCGGTCCATAAATTATTATTCGTGGTTACAGGGCTTTTGCAACCATCTAATATCTTTCTTAACTCCGTTGGGAGTATACAGCCGATGCTGCCATTTCGGCACCCACAGCTAGCATTCTACATTTATACCACTGCCCAACCACGTACTCATTTACAGCTGAGAAGATTGGAACAAGCGGAGTAAAGTA
>NW_018440180.1:0-294 GCF_002113885.1 Mizuhopecten yessoensis
CACCATCAAAATAAAATTACAAATGAAACAAAAATTACAAAATAAATCTGTAAAATTTCGATTAGCAAATCAAATTACACGACTGTCATCGATGGTTACAGAGGGTATAAATAGAGGCACATAATCAAGCAAAAATCATTCTTAGAAAGACAATCAGAGGAGGAAGATTTTGTCAGTGTGACTATTGTAATAGTAGCTCTACAGAACACCGCGATACATTCCACCATGTCGAAGAGGAAGACCTTAGATAGTATTGCACACCCGGATAAGAAGGGTAAATGGTCCTGTCCCCAT
>NW_018440181.1:0-294 GCF_002113885.1 Mizuhopecten yessoensis
TTTTTTTTACAAAACCACGTGCCCGAAATATCAAATTGAGAAAGAAATGAAAAGTGGATAGTTCCTATTGATGAAAAATGAACATATATTTTTGGAACTGATAATATGGTGTAAAGAACATTGATATTTTTCTGAAAAGTGTCCCGATTTGGGTACAGTGGCGTTAGCATACCCGTCTCTCGTGTGCCCACAAATAAGGGTAACCGATATTAGGCCTATTATGGAACCCCACAATTGAATACTAACATTTCTGTCTCTCACGTCTCTACAAATAAGAAAGACCGATATTATCTC
>NW_018440182.1:0-294 GCF_002113885.1 Mizuhopecten yessoensis
ATGAATAAATCAACATGAATATGACACAATATGCATATTCATCTGACTCTAAAATATAAGATAAAGCTAAATGCTGAGTTTGTTTTGAATTTGAATATTAGATAATGCTAATTTGAACAAGATTAAGGGGAGATAACTCTAAAACAAATCATAGCTATAACATTTAGGTAGTATATATCCTTTACAAAAGCCATAGCTATGAAGTGCAATATAAATCCTTTATTGCCACAGTACATGTTTATTTACACATAAGATCCATTTCATTTGTTTCATTTTTAGCAAAATAGATCTTCT
>NW_018440183.1:0-294 GCF_002113885.1 Mizuhopecten yessoensis
AGTTTTATCATTTTGTATTGAAAGTCTGAAGTATAAATCTGAAACAAATACACTTAACTTCATGAGTTTTTATTACTGTGATATTTCAAAAAGCAATATTAATTAAAAGCAAATTACATAATGCACCGAGTTACCAACAAATAACTATAAATAATTATTCAATCATACCATCAGTTGTATTTGAAATAAAATCAGATTATCCATTCAAAATATCATCAAGTAAACATGTACATTTACAAATATGGCAACAAAAACAGTATATGAAAATTGCTTTTACAATAATTTTAGACAGAC
>NW_018440184.1:0-294 GCF_002113885.1 Mizuhopecten yessoensis
GACAAGTTGCGATTAGAAGAACCAGAAGAAGGACCAGAAGAACCAGTATTAATACAATATGTCTCCCTTCATTCGAAGGGGAGACATCATTAAAACATAAATAAAATGTTTGTATACATCCCCTAGAGACAAAATAACATAACATAATAAATGACATATTCTGAGTTGTTCTTTCATATGAAATCATTAGAATATAGGAATAGTTCAGCAAATTCACTGGTTGAAAACACGAAATGTAAGGGTCCAAAATCTTGAGTCTCCCTCTTATATAGGGAGAGTTGGCAAGTATGACAG
>NW_018440185.1:0-294 GCF_002113885.1 Mizuhopecten yessoensis
AAAACAGTATGTATACACAAAAACACATAAAAAGATAACACTAGAACAGGCCACAAACAAAGCACTATACAAGCTACTACTTGGATACAAACACACCGAACCACTTACATTTACAAAGCTAAATAATTTATTTGGAGCTGAGAATGATGAAATAAATAATGCGCTTCTGTTCATCTCAAATATCAAAGGAAACAAATTGAAAGAATTTAGATGGAAACTCATCCATATGATTTGTCCATGCACAACTTCACTATTTAAATGGAAACTAGTAGCTACAGCTAAGTGTAACTACTG
>NW_018440186.1:0-294 GCF_002113885.1 Mizuhopecten yessoensis
TCCCGGTTCTATTTTTGGCTATTGATGTGAAAGTTAACAATGCTTTTTCATTGGATTATATCGCGAGATTCAGAATTATGGAAAAGAAATAACCAGTAAATAGTTGATACTTATTTATCATCGGCGAATGATTAATACATATACCTTCAAAACAGCGGTCATAAGAATGTTGTGGTCAAACCAACCAATTTAGTGAATATTTCATCAAGACAAAGTCAGGAACGTTTCTGTTTTGTCCCATTTCCCCTGTTTTCTCCAGTGAATTTCCGTCACATTTCTCCAACTACCAGCTGC
>NW_018440187.1:0-294 GCF_002113885.1 Mizuhopecten yessoensis
CATTCATTGTGATGATACAGCTCTCGCAGGAATCGTCATTCTATCTCTATCTAGCTGTGCTGGCCCTGGCGGACTGCGGAGTGTCAATATTCGGTGGTTTCCTAGTTTGGTTGGACACGATCGGCCTGTTGCATCTTTTCGGGAGCACTGAACAGTCTTGGTGCTCTACTGTCTTTACATGCAACCTCATATTATCTCAATTTTCCTCCTGGATCACAGTAGCTGTGTGTGTTGATCGCTACATTGCTGTCTGTCATCCGTTTAAAGTAGCTTCATACTGCACCAGGAAAAGGG
>NW_018440188.1:0-294 GCF_002113885.1 Mizuhopecten yessoensis
AGTCCATTCTGATCGTTTGTCCCAGGTTCTGGAGCTTGTTCAAGTCTACATATTGACGTAATGTAAAACAAATATATAGCCCGTCATTGAAGGACCATCATACAACATGATAGTGTACGTTGATAGTTCAATAGAGCCAATTTATGTAGAATCAAAACACAAAACCATATTTTAAATGTCATGTTTAATTTTTGCTGATGAATTCATAAGATATCACATTTTCTGATGCGTCATCGCGGAAGATTAATTTCTAGACGCGGTGCACAGGCTCAGCTGCGAGTCTACGGCAGCCAT
>NW_018440189.1:0-294 GCF_002113885.1 Mizuhopecten yessoensis
TTTTCAATAGTAAACTTTGATGGACTCAATCCCAAGAAGCAACCAGCCAGATTATATGCATTTCCCATTATTCAGAATAAGTTGTTTTATAAGTTTGACATTTCAACCCCTGGGACTAGATTGAAGGTGGGTCAAGGTAATTTCATTCGCAAGATCAATCCCTAGAAGCTACAAGACAAATATTAGGATTCGATTCCTTTTCAGTTCTTCAGAAAAGTCGTTTTAAGTATTTGACATATTTGACTCCTGTGACCTTGAAGAAGGTCAAGGTCATTTTCGTTCTCAAAAGGTATT
>NW_018440190.1:0-294 GCF_002113885.1 Mizuhopecten yessoensis
AGAAAACAGTCTGGACTTACCACCTTTTGGGTCTGACCCAGACAGATCTTCAAACACACAGAAAACAGTCTTGACTTACCACCTTTTGGGTCTGACCCAGACAGGCCTTCTAACACACAGAAAACAGCCTTGACTTGCCAGCTTTTGGGCCTGACCCAGACAGGCCAACAAATACTCAGAAAACTGTCTTTATTGACTTACCTCCTTTTGGGTCTGACCCAGACAGGCCAACAAATATACAGAAAACTGTCTTAATTGACTTACCACCTTTTGGGTCTGACCCAGACAGGCCAA
>NW_018440191.1:0-294 GCF_002113885.1 Mizuhopecten yessoensis
TGTACATGATCCAGCCTTTAATCAATAAATCTGCACAAACGAAGGAAAATCTACAAATAAGTTCCATTTCATTTCAGCTATATTTCATTAATTGGAAAAGAGCTGGGTTGAATTACAGTATAAGCTTATGGAAACCCTCTTTGTATAATAACAAATTTTGAATAAACTGAGAAGAAAAAAACCAGTATAACTCCTCTCAACATATCAAGCTTATCTTTTAATCTGAGTGTTCCATTTCTTAAGCTATTCTAGGAATATATAGCTACATAAGATATGCATGTAGTTCTTATACTG
>NW_018440192.1:0-294 GCF_002113885.1 Mizuhopecten yessoensis
TGTACATGTTAATTAACACGAATATAAAATATGGTTTAAACAGTAATTCTAAGAATCAAGTTAAGGAAAACAAGGTCACCTCAGCGACATCACGCTATATCAGGCGAGGGCACCTTAACCCACGTGTGTTCAGTATGGAAAAGGATATTATAGATTTAGGTGTCCTAACATACTGGATGGGTGCCTTATCATGGTAATGAAAATGTATTCTATTTCGTCAATATAATTGTTTGATCTCTATCCATTTGTTTAAAACATTACACAAGCATTCAGGATTTAACCCTTTCACCACTT
>NW_018440193.1:0-294 GCF_002113885.1 Mizuhopecten yessoensis
TATTTGTGATTAACTTCCTGGTGTAGTTTATATTACAATAGATGTAACATGTGTGTGCATATATCCGGAACAAAAACATAAACGCACAATATATGTAACATGTATGTGCATATATACTGAACAAAAAAAAGAAACGTGTGTTACGACCGCACGACAAGACAGGGCGATTGGATTGTCGCACTTGCGCAACAGATTCAAGTATGTTGTAGAGACGACTGCGTCGCATACCTTAGGTACTCATGGCAGACACATTAGTCCTCAAACTGCCAGGAACCGCTTGCGTGCCGAGAGAAT
>NW_018440194.1:0-294 GCF_002113885.1 Mizuhopecten yessoensis
TAGTTAACAACTCTGTCTATTGATGTTACAGGAGTGGTCTCACTTTATTTTGGTATTCAGTTCCATAGAATTATAAACCAATTATGCAATGGATCATCAATCGGTTTACTACTTCCGATTGCAGACTGAATATCGATAACGATTTTAGGCTAATCATGATTTTAGACCGATTATGTTTTTAGACTAACTGCCCGTCATTACGGATTAGGGTAACGTTGTTACGTGTATATTGTATTCTTAAAAACTTAAAAAGAGTAAAAATGTTGGTAAGGAGATCTTAATGAAATCAGCTGA
>NW_018440195.1:0-294 GCF_002113885.1 Mizuhopecten yessoensis
TTCATATGGAAACTGTCTTAGCTAATGCTTATTCATACAGAAACTGTCTCATCTAAATTTGGTTCATTTAGAAACTGTCTCATCTAATACTGGTTCATGTCGAAACTGTCAAGTCTAATGCTGGTTCATATATAAACAGTCTCATCTAATGATGGTTGATATATAAACTGTCAAGTCTAATGCTGGTTCCTACAGAAATTGTCTCATATAATGCTGGTTTATATGGAATTTGTCTGATCTAATGTTTGTTCATATGGAAACTGTCTTTTCTAATGTTTGTTCATAAAGAAACTG
>NW_018440196.1:0-294 GCF_002113885.1 Mizuhopecten yessoensis
TTTGCTCTTTCTATGAAGCAATTTGTCCTGCTTTCGTTTGCCTTAGGATGATCACATTAATCAATACAACTTCAGTAAAAAATATTTTGTGTGAGGTGTTTAACGTATTTGTTGAAAAATAAATTATTTGATTGGTGTATTAACAATGATTCTTTTCATTTTTTTATTGTTGCTATATTTCGGAGAATAACCCTATCAACAAAGAAACAATATTTGCTTCATGAAAATTTACGAAAACTGTTTTTTTTATAGAGGGGTTGATGATACTGATATGAAGGATCAACGAGGAGTCGC
>NW_018440197.1:0-294 GCF_002113885.1 Mizuhopecten yessoensis
CCAACATCATTAAGTAGTGATACCAACATCAGTAAGTAGTGATACGAACAATAGTACAACATTGATAAATAGCATATTTGGAAATAGTGTACAAATGTTTGGAAAAAAAGCTTCATTCACCGTGTTCACTTAAGGCACTGCAAGTACAGATGTTTACTTCAGGCGCCGTAAGTACGAACGTTTACTTACGGCGCTGTCAGTACGAATGCAACAATGAATAATCAAAAGTCTTCCCGCATATCGACAAATGATGCATTCTATCAAGGGGATAGTAAACAAACATGTTCTTATCCT
>NW_018440198.1:0-294 GCF_002113885.1 Mizuhopecten yessoensis
ACCAGGGGTTGGATTCCTTATTTCTGGTAAGACCAGGGGTTGGATAGTATTTGTAGTTGAAAGAGTCGATACATAAACAGACCCACCATACACATTTATTGTTTCATCTCACCCCTGCAGGTGGGGGATCGGGAATAGAATACACCTGCTGTGACCCACTGCATGTATCATAGGAGGCGACTAATGTAGGAACCCCCCCTGTAGAATTAGGGTTTTGGTTTGGTGTCGTCTTGTTGGGACACAAAAGCAACCAAAATAAATCTGCTGCGCCCATTGCAATATTTGGGATTTTTG
>NW_018440199.1:0-294 GCF_002113885.1 Mizuhopecten yessoensis
AAAACTTTTCAAAAATGTGAAATCTTTGATAATATACCATGTCGCCAAATGATATTGGTATTTGGATGGCACCAAGGCTGCACTGATGCTCACCACCAGCAACACGAACACATATAGGAGGATGCTGTAATGGTGAAGTGTCAACAGAGAATCTTTTCAACATTTGGATTGATACGCAGCTGATAGTAGCTCCTGTGTCGACTAGTGCTTTTACTGGGAAGCCATTAACTTCAACACTGACAGTATTGTTTCCTATAGGGGTAATTAAACTAACACAATCTGTACAGCGGGGGG
>NW_018440200.1:0-294 GCF_002113885.1 Mizuhopecten yessoensis
GTTTGAGTTTGATCGGTCCAAGGAAACTCAAGTTATCGCACGAAACAGACTTTCTATTTGTAGTAACAGTGGCCTTGACCTTTGACCTTCGGACATGAAAATCAATCCCAAGCAAACACTTTTTGTAAAGAAGCACTGCATAAAGTGTGAGTTTGATCGGCCCTGGGATATTCAAGTTATCGCACGAAAACAGATTTTTTTTATAGTAACAGTGGCCTTGACCTTCGACCTTCGGACCTGAAAAGCAAGCACAAGCAAGCACTTTTGGTAAGGAAGCACTGCATGAAGTTTGAG
>NW_018440201.1:0-294 GCF_002113885.1 Mizuhopecten yessoensis
GTAGCCGGGGAGGTATAACAACCTATACCGCTGTGTGTGTTTGTAATGTAACCGGGAAGGTATATCAACCTTTACCGATGTGTATGTTTGTACAGTATAGCCGGGGAGGTATATCAACCTATATCACTGTGTCTGTTTGTACTGTAGCCAAATATGTATATCAATCTATACCGATGTGTCTGTTTGTACTGTAGCCGGTGAGGTATAACAACCTATATCACTGAATCTGTTTGTACTGTAGCCGGGGAAGTATATCAACCTATACCCCTGTGTCTGTTTGTACTGTAGCCGGGG
>NW_018440202.1:0-294 GCF_002113885.1 Mizuhopecten yessoensis
AATGTAAGCTAGCAGTCTAAGGGAGATAATTTATTATACTCTTATTACAGAGTTTTCTCCCTTGTATTGTAAACACACTCTTTACATACACGTGATAGATGTAAGTGTATGAAATATTTTCAAATTAATACTTCATGCAGGATATTTAAAATAATTTAAATAAATATCCAATTGTTGAATTATAGCTTTAACTAAACTTAATTTCATCAGTGATTGTTCTTTTTTTAATTCACACTTCCCAGTATGCATATACACTTAGCTTTATTCTCATTTATATATATTCAACTGATACAG
>NW_018440203.1:0-294 GCF_002113885.1 Mizuhopecten yessoensis
TTTCAAAGAAATCGATAGAAAACTGTAGAAGGAGATCTCCGGACAGGATTCAATTACTATAAATAAACAAATGGCAATAACTTCTGCAAAAATAGTCGAATCAAATGTTTTTTCAAAGAAACATAACTATATAATTTAATCCTGCTTGTAACAAGCATTTCCATTGGCTTTAAAATTTATGTTATCATCCCATAACGTAAAAAAAGACGTCGTCATCTGTAACGTCGCTTTTGATTGGATGATACAGCGTCGCAATAATTTCTAAGAGAAAAGAGTCCATCAATAAAAGTGGAT
>NW_018440204.1:0-294 GCF_002113885.1 Mizuhopecten yessoensis
TCACACTTTTTGTTGACCTTTGGCAAAGGATGGTTTCTACAAAATTTCATTGAAATTGGTTCAGGGGTTTTGGAGGGGAGATGTTGAAATTGTAAATAGTTTACAGACGCACGATGGACGATGAACGACGAACGACACACTACAAACGACGACGGACAAAAGGCGATTTGAAAAGGTCACTTGAGACTTACTCACAGGGGACCTAAAAAGTATTCGTGGTTCCATTAACATTTGATACGGTGTGCAGTTTTTAAATACCACCCGAGAACCAGTCTATGTATGTTGTCCACAGAG
>NW_018440205.1:0-294 GCF_002113885.1 Mizuhopecten yessoensis
AATATATCAGGTGACCGTTAAGGCCCATGGGCCTCTTGTTTGAAGGAACAAGAAGCCCCCTTTCTGTAGCTAATACTGAAACATCAAGAGATAGAGGCAGACCTACAGCTCCTTCATGAACAGAAGCTGTGTGCTGAGGCTGAAGCTGAGGAAAACAGTCAGTGAATGGGACGAACAGATAAGTCTTCAAATAAGAACACAAAGGTCTTCAGCAGCAGTAGCAGTGGTAAATCTTCTAAAATTAAGTTATGTAAGACTGAGGTTGAAGGTTCAAAACAGGATAGGTCAAAAGAC
>NW_018440206.1:0-294 GCF_002113885.1 Mizuhopecten yessoensis
TCTCAAGAGAAGATAACTCTGCAATACGCAAAGACGGAATATCAGTCTGGAAAAGACAACAAACCCCGAAGTGTCAACAAAAGCATAATTCGAACTCAAAATCAATAAAATTAGAGCAAAATATAAAGAACAGAAAAAAGTGCAGGGAAACCTTTGAAAAATTGGTAATGAGAATACGACCAGGTGTTTCGGAAAGGTAAACATCTTCTGCTCAATCCAGGATTTCCTAAAAGGAGGGGGGCCGATAATTTTTTCTCAATAGTCAACGGTGTGCTGCTGAAGGCAGCACCCCGA
>NW_018440207.1:0-294 GCF_002113885.1 Mizuhopecten yessoensis
ACAAGTGTACATTGAACAATAATTAGAACTTCATACCAGACTTTAATCAATACATTTTATTGTCTGTGTGTTTCAATACAAATATCCGCTAGCGAAATTCCTGGAATTTGTGATATCTAGCTGCTATTCATATTGACTCGGTATGTCAGCTGCAATAATCTCAATGATTACAGGAATATGAAAAGTAACATATTTTCCCACCGTAAACAGTTATGTTAATTACTAGTGAGTTTGCATGGTTATGCTTTGTTGGTTTGGTTTGGCTTCTTTTGGTTCAGCCTCCTATTAACAGCT
>NW_018440208.1:0-294 GCF_002113885.1 Mizuhopecten yessoensis
TTTCCGGTAGCTCCACCTACCATAGATTTTTGTTCATACCCTAAATTGTTAAGGCAATTTTTAAAGAAGCACAGGTGATCGACAGATATTTCCCTGTATTAGCAAAGCCAAAAAATATATGTGTCCTCCAGGTATCCCTGGCGACCTACCCTAGATTTTACTGCCACCCTTCCCTAGATTTTACTGCCAACCCTAGATATTTTATCACTGACCTACTTGTATCAAAGTTCACAGCCACTCATTAAAATGACTTTCCTCCTGTTCTGGGAGTCTGACCTTATTCTTGACATCGCC
>NW_018440209.1:0-294 GCF_002113885.1 Mizuhopecten yessoensis
ATGCTCCGAATGCTGCTACCAGTGCTAATGCATTGAGTGACGGAGTGATACAGAACAGTACTCCTGCTACAATGTTGAGCGAACCAACGATAATGAGTACGGTTCCTATTTCCCGTTCCTTCCAGCAGCAGCAGCAAATCATCAGAAACAGGCCAGCAAGTTCGCCAAGGTAAGGAGCCAAAGTGGCTAGTGTCGTCGTAACAATATCTTCAATTTTCACATTGGCAAGTAACTGATAGTATTGATTTATTGCCAATGGCTTCCCTGTTGATAGTTAAGTAACAATCATGAGAT
>NW_018440210.1:0-294 GCF_002113885.1 Mizuhopecten yessoensis
TTATAAAGCTTATGATGTTTATTCATAATACTTCATTGTAAAATGCAACCTTATTAAATGTTTCTAATGATTAAATGAACATTGCATGATGTGAAGTACTTTTGATATAAGTTGAAGTTGATTGTTGCATGCTAGTTAATTCTACTGCAATAGCAGACTGCAGAAGCTTGCCTTGTACCGTTATGCTCATTTTACATGTCATCACAAGCATGAGTTATTAATCATGTTTAATAAATTTGTTAATTTTTCATTTCAACAGAAAATTTCAGGGCCTTGTGCACAGGTGAAAAAGGA
>NW_018440211.1:0-294 GCF_002113885.1 Mizuhopecten yessoensis
TATGTCTGTCAATTTACTTTACAACAGACCTAAATCATACTTGAGCGCGTATTTTATAACCTAGAACGGGGTTAATATATTCGGCTGAAATTGGTGCTGAAATCATAGTATCGCCAATAAATCATAAAACTCGATTCAACCGAACGATCCATCACAGATGCAAATGGGACAATTAAAAGGAACGACTGCATAACACCCTGGATATACGCTCATTCTAGCGTGTCATAAGGGTATAGAATCACTAGATTGTACAAGATTTATGGAACATTTACCCTGATTTTTTTGTTAAATCTC
>NW_018440212.1:0-294 GCF_002113885.1 Mizuhopecten yessoensis
AACGACCCTTCTATTGACTGACCGAGTCATTTGAAGTTGTACAGCTCTCGCTGAACTGTGAGGCCCTGATCATGTATAATACAATTGGATAATTGGATAATAAGGCAACCATGCAAAATTAATCTGAAAACATATCCCTTCAAAGGTACAGAAGAAGACGATTTTTTAAAGATTTAAACCTCAAATAACCATATTGGGACCTGTATATATGCACCCAGAGGGGCCGCATACCCCATTCATACAAACTAAAGTCCCCTTTGCCCAAGGATACTCCAGGCCAAAGGGACTATTTCC
>NW_018440213.1:0-294 GCF_002113885.1 Mizuhopecten yessoensis
ATTGTAGTTCGAGAGCTAGAGGGCATTGAATACAGTCAGAGAGACACACGAGACTTACATGTATGTTGACACAAAATACAGTCCGTCTATCCCGTATAAGTACAGCTAGGAACAAGTATGTGTCTTATTCGAAGGCATCTTATCACTTGTATTATATTTTTTTCAGTTAACTGTCAAATTTAAAGTGACTCTTTCTAAATTCGATTTCAATGGGGCTTTCTTTTATGGTATGATAATGATAAAGCAGAATTATGTCAACCCAGTTTTTCATCATTATGATAAAAGGTTTTTTTC
>NW_018440214.1:0-294 GCF_002113885.1 Mizuhopecten yessoensis
GATCCTCGATAAACTTGCTGAAGGTCTTTCTCACTCTTTAACATTGTGAAAGAAAAATCCACATAACTACATTTAGCAACCGAAATAACAATTGAAAAACAACTAGAAAACTCGCAGATAACATTTGAGACAATGTGTTAGGGGCTTATTTCACTTTTCTCGATTCAACTAAACTGCAGTCATTATAGCACAAAAATCATCGGTAAGGCGGAATAGAAAGCAGAATAAAGAGTTATTATTGGGAAATAATATATCCACTGTTTGAAGATTTGTCAAAACAATAAATCTGCAGGT
>NW_018440215.1:0-294 GCF_002113885.1 Mizuhopecten yessoensis
CCGTCCATTTCCATCATCTGTCACTGTTACCACAGCATTACCAGTACCCTAAAGTTTAAATAATATATTTTGTATTATGAAGCATATGGCACACATTTAAATGCATCAATTATATCTAGCCCAAATAGTATACCATTCATGGAGGGAGTAGTAGTAGTTGTAAAGTTTAGGCTTGTTATGTTCAATTTTGGCACAGAAAATAAATAAATTACATCCTTGATAGCAACCATTACCTCATTGGTGTAGTGACACGGTTCATAATATAAATGAAAAGGCTTTCCTTATTATCACATT
>NW_018440216.1:0-294 GCF_002113885.1 Mizuhopecten yessoensis
TTGTATTCGAACTCTGAACTAATATGTTCGAGCATCGGTTGGACTGAACTTTTTTGAGCACTGATAATTTTGTTTTTTTCCTTTCCTCTTCTTTGTTTCTGTACCCGGATCTATGTGCGCTCATTAATAGATATCATACTTGACTATCAAGTCACAATCATATATGTGTAACCTGTGAAAGCTATATCAACGAGAAAGATGTTGACAGTCAATTGATATTAATATGATTGATAAATGAAACTTTTATGAATGTATCTTTGTAACAACAGTGTCCTCTGATCAGGCATTTTTGAA
>NW_018440217.1:0-294 GCF_002113885.1 Mizuhopecten yessoensis
CAGTTATCAGTTGATGAAATACTTTTGAAATTATGTTTAATTGACTTATTCTCACTGCTTAAAAACATATCTAAAGTCATTGTAAAGTAAAACATACAGAGTTACTAAAGGTTCATTTAATCCGTCATATTATCTTACATGTATATGTCCATCATCCAAACTACACACCGAACTATTTTACACAATGTCGATGATCCCACTCTATTTGACAATACAGTGACGTGGCTTTTTCATTATCTAGCTCTACCTATTTGAATAGATGACCTTATGTTAACTAACGACGTAATTATACCG
>NW_018440218.1:0-294 GCF_002113885.1 Mizuhopecten yessoensis
TTATTTTGCCACATAATTCGTTGTTTGTTGGCACCATATCTCCTCACTTCTTTTACTTATTGTTACATTGATGAAACGCCTTTCTGTTTATCATGTGTGCTGTGGCATTAACATTCTAGTCGTACGCTTGTCTTCCGGAAATGACGCTGATGTATGTGTCAATTCGTAAGAACATTACTTAACCGTTTATTGTAGTTAGATGGAATTCTATTAAAAGGAAACCCTTTTTAAGAAAAGAGAAACGGTCCCATAAAATTATTGAAATTAAAAAAGTAAACTTATTTAATTACATGC
>NW_018440219.1:0-295 GCF_002113885.1 Mizuhopecten yessoensis
TATACTATATCAAGGATAGGCTTAGTGTCAGATTAAATGACTTGCAAGCTATTTTGGAAAAGAGATTAAATTGGGTAGAATCAAAGGGCCTTCGCAGTATATACCTATTTCTATTCAATAAGTTTCACCGATAGAGGTAGTACCCAAGTCATTAGGCGGTTAGTGTTGATTACTTATTCTTCTTATCTTCAAGGGATAAGTGTTACTGATCATATTGACCCAGGTTTGTGCTCGATAACACGGCATGTGATGGTTATCAGTTTTACAAAATCGTTGAAATGATACCTGTAAGTAA
>NW_018440220.1:0-295 GCF_002113885.1 Mizuhopecten yessoensis
TAATATTGAGCCAGGATACAGATCTGACCATTCTATACCATTTATATTATTAAAATTTAATGAATTTAAGAAGGGGAAAGGACTATGGAAGTTTAACAATTCTTTATTGCATGATTTAGACTATCTTGAAATTGTAAACAAAATTATTTTAGACGTTAAAACCCAATATGCTCTTCCAGTGTATAATTCACACAATATATCCAATATTCTGGGCTCAGAGATCCAATTCTTTATAGATGATCAGCTGTGCTTAGAAACGTTATTAATAGAAATTAGAGGGAAAACTATTTCATAT
>NW_018440221.1:0-295 GCF_002113885.1 Mizuhopecten yessoensis
TCTGTACATCAGTAAGTAACTACATCAACATATCTGTCTGTACATTCGTAAGTAACTACATCAACATATCTTTCTGTACATCAGTAAGTAGCTACATCAACATTTCTCTTTGTAAATCAGTAAGTAACTACATCAGCATCTCAGTCTATACATCAATAAGTTACTACTGCAACATATCTGTCTCTACATCAATAAGTTACTACTGCAGCATATCTGTATATACATCAGTAAGAAACTACATCAACATCTGTGTCTGTACATCAGTAAGTATCTACATCAACATATCTTTCTGTAC
>NW_018440222.1:0-295 GCF_002113885.1 Mizuhopecten yessoensis
AAATGACCATGGGTGAAGCTTATGTAATGGGGAGATATTAATGACTATGGGTGGAGCTTCTGTAATGGAGAGATATAAATGACCTTTGGTGGAGCTTCTGTGATCGAGAGATATCAACGACCTTGCCTGGAACTTCTGTAATGGAGAGATATAAATGACCTTGGGTGGAGCTTCTGTAATGGAGAGATATTAATGACCTTGGGTTGAGTTTCTGTAATGGAGAGATATAAATGACCTTTGGTGAAGCTATTGTAATGGAGAGATATAAATGACCTTTGGTGGAGCTTCTGTGATC
>NW_018440223.1:0-295 GCF_002113885.1 Mizuhopecten yessoensis
CTTTATCAACACGGTTAGTATTTCTTTATCAACACGGTTAGTATTCCTTATTAACACGGTTAGTATGTCTTTATCAACACGGTTAGTATGTCTTTATCAACACGGTTAGTATGTCTTTATCAACACGGTTAGTATGTCTTTATCAACACGGTTAGTATGTCTTTATCAACACGGTTAGTATNTTAGTATGTCTTTATCAACACGGTTAGTATTTCTTTATCAACACGGTTAGTATTTCTTTATCATTACCGTTAGTATGTCTTTATCAACACGGTTATTATGTCTTTATCAACAC
>NW_018440224.1:0-295 GCF_002113885.1 Mizuhopecten yessoensis
GTAGTGAAAGACTTTGATATGGTGGTAGTGACAGACTTTGGTATGATTGGTAGTGACAGACTTTGGTATGGTGGCAATGACAGACTTTGGTATTGTGGTAGTGACAGACTTAGGTATGATGGTAGCGACACACTAAGGTATGGTGGTAGTGACATTCTTTGGTATGGTGGCAGTGACAGACATTGTTATAGTGGTAATGAAAGACTTTGGTATGTGGTAGTGACAGGCTTTAGTATGGTGATAGTGACACACTTTGGTATGGTGGTAGTGAAAGACTTTGATATGGTGGTAGTGA
>NW_018440225.1:0-295 GCF_002113885.1 Mizuhopecten yessoensis
TTATATCAAAAATAAGGTCCGACTCATATTCAAGTTGTATGTTATATTTAAATGAGAATTTGATATATTATATTGTATATTTACTGTACTAAACGATATTTCGTATATTGCACAATATCGGACAACTTGGTGAAAAAGGTCTAGTAAATTAAAAGGAGTGCACTTTATTTTGTAGCTCTCATTTTTGTTCCGAAACATGTTGATGGTAACACTTTCCTTGCCATTGTGAACGCATGTCTCTAAAACAATTTCTCTAGACTGGTGGAAGTAGAATGGAAATGAACGCGGAGTGGTA
>NW_018440226.1:0-295 GCF_002113885.1 Mizuhopecten yessoensis
TGCGGAGGTGGTAAAATAAAAAATAAACACTTTAGGGTCAAGATATGAAGTAGACGAGCGTAGCGATGCCAACAAATATTGTTTTAATAAAGAAAATATAGTAAAAATATCAGATAACGGAAACCCACAATATTTGCTAGGATGCCGTATGGGATGTGTGGGGCGTAGCCCCAGATTTTTTTAAACAAGCTCCGTGCATTATTTGATGCATTTTGAAAATGTTAATATGTTCCCATTCCCGGCCGATCAGACAATTATGGGCCGGCCTGCAAAAGGTCAGTCCGCCGCCAAAAAG
>NW_018440227.1:0-295 GCF_002113885.1 Mizuhopecten yessoensis
AGGACCAAGGGGAACCTACATATAAAATTTGAGAAAGATCCCTGTTGTACTTTCCGAGAAATAGCGATAACAAACTTTCAATATCAAAATCCAAGATGGCTGCCTGTCGGCCATGTTGTTTATCCGATCAGTCTCAAAAGTTGCCCTGCACAGCTCAGGACCAAGGGGAACCTACGTATAAAATTTGATAAAGATCCCTCTAGTTCTTCTTGAGAAATAGCCACAACAAACTTTCACTATCAAAATCCACGATGGCTGACTGTCGGCCATGTTGTTTATCCGATCAGTCTCAAAA
>NW_018440228.1:0-295 GCF_002113885.1 Mizuhopecten yessoensis
ATGTAATGTAACACGAGGGCGAATTCGAAGATGATATTGGTCATTTATGCAAGGTGTATATATGTGTTTAATGGAGGTGGAGGGGTGGATGGATGGATAGCGAGTGATGCAGACGTCTTCAGCATCGGCGGTAGAATGAGAGCGAGGCTAGTGACGTATGTGTGGTCAAGTTGTAGTGGTCAAGCTTGCATGTGTAATGAGGATGCGCAGTGGAACATGTTATGTGCATGTAAGATATGCTCCGATCCCGAGAGAGTGAGGTATGGAAACAGCTGGGTGTTGGGAAATTATTGTA
>NW_018440229.1:0-295 GCF_002113885.1 Mizuhopecten yessoensis
CCCGCCATTGGTGTATGGTAGCCTATTGCCTGGGGGTAAATTACCCCTCCCCCCCCCCTACTTTGGAAAGGTGGCTGTGAAGGGTTATATCCCCAAAGATAATTCCCCCCTCCCTGCTTGTGAAGCGTCAAACTAGGCTTGACATCTTCCAACAGGAAGTCAGCCTCCTTTTCATTGTCTGATGATAGGCATGACAAGGGCAGACTCATTTCCCATTCAACTTTTGGGGCAGATTCTAGCTTAAACACCCATTTAGAAGCCATGGGTGCAATGGGTGCACTGGTGCCTCCAGCAG
>NW_018440230.1:0-295 GCF_002113885.1 Mizuhopecten yessoensis
GGTACCTAGGGAGACAAAATATGTGTACCTAGGGAGACAAAAGACGGGTACGTAGGGTAACTAAAGACGGGTACGTAGGGAGACAAAAGACGGGTACCTAGGGAGACAAAAGGCGGCTACGAAGGGATACAAAAGACGGCTACATAGGGAGACAAAAGACGGATACCTAGGAAGACAAAGGACGGGTAGCTCGGAAGACAAAAAACGGTTACGGAGGAAGACAAAAGACGGGTACCTAGGGAGATGAAAAACGGGTACCTAGGGAGACAAAAGACGGGTACCTAGGGAGACAAAA
>NW_018440231.1:0-295 GCF_002113885.1 Mizuhopecten yessoensis
TCTATGCTTTTTGCTTCTTCTTCAGAAGTTAATTGACATATTTTTCCCTGTGACCTTTTAAGTAGGTTAATGTCATTTTCCTTCTCATACTTTGTTAGCTCTATTCCAAAACCCTACCAGCCAAATCTTATGAATCCATTCCATTTGGTTCTTAAGAACAAATCCTTTAAAATGCTGTTGATCTCTGTCCTTTAAGGTAGGTTGAGATCATTTTCATTCTCAAACTTTGTGAGCTCTATCCTAGGAAGCAACCAGCCAAATATTATAATTTTATGCTTTCGATTATTCAGAAGAA
>NW_018440232.1:0-295 GCF_002113885.1 Mizuhopecten yessoensis
TGTATACGTCATGTGAGGTAGGTTGAATCTTTGTACCAGTGTATATGTAATGTGGGGTAGGTTGGATCTTTGTACCAGTGTATACGTCATGTGGTGAAGGTTGGATCTTTGTACCAGTGTATATGTAATGTGGGGTAGGTTGGATCTTTGTACCAGTGTATACGTCATGTGGGGTAGGTTGGATCTTTGTACCAGTGCATACGTCATGTGAGGTATGTTGAATCTTTGTACCAGTATATACGTCTTGTGAGGTAAGTTGGGTCTTTGTACCAGTGTATACGTCATGTGGGGTAGG
>NW_018440233.1:0-295 GCF_002113885.1 Mizuhopecten yessoensis
ATATGTGTAGACCAGATAGACTGTATATGTGTTTCCTCTATTTAAAATATTGTGAAGACCAGATAGACCCTATATGTGTTTCCTCTATTTAATATCTTGTGAAGACCAGATATACCCTATATGTGTTTTCTCTATTTAATATCTGGTGTAGACCAGATAGACTGTATGTGTGTAGACCAGATAGACCGGATATGTGTTTCCTCTATTTAATGTCTTGTGTAGACCAGACAGACTGTATATGTGTTGCCTATATTTAATATCTTGTGAAGACCAGATAGACCCTATATGTGTTTCC
>NW_018440234.1:0-295 GCF_002113885.1 Mizuhopecten yessoensis
TTTATGTATTTATTTCCCCATATGATCTGTGCTAGCATGTTATTGAAATGTTTTGGTTCTTTGTTTGGTTCTCTGAGTTTGATCCATGTTGATATGATTTCATAGTAGAAAGGAGATAATTCTTCACTCTTTGGAAGATTTTTTAAGTTATCTAAGTTCATTTTACAGATGAGCATATTGGGGCCAAACATGTCTAGCTGTAATTGTGGGATAACTTTCCATAGGGCTTCCTCCTCTGATACATTTTTTCTTTACCCAATTTATCCTTAATGTATCAATGTGGGATCTTATATCG
>NW_018440235.1:0-295 GCF_002113885.1 Mizuhopecten yessoensis
GGAGTAATCTTAAGTTGTTTCATTAGCAGACAGTAATGGTACGTTGAATATTCGAGCATCAGGAAGTAATCTTAATTTGTTTCAGTAACATCAAGTATCGGTATGTTGAACATTCGAGTAACAGGGAGTCATCTTAAGTTGTTTCAGTAGCAGCCAGTATTGGTATGTTGAACATTCGAGTAACAGGGTGTCATCTTATGTCCTTTCATTGACAGCCAGTATTGGAACGTTGAACATTCGAGTTACAGGAAGTAATCTGAAGTTGATTCAGTAACAGCAAGTATTGGTACGTTGA
>NW_018440236.1:0-295 GCF_002113885.1 Mizuhopecten yessoensis
GTCAATGGATTAGATGATTGTGACAGGACGGAGACAATAGTCAATAGATTAATACGATTGTGACAGGAGGGCGACAATAGTCAATAGATTAATATGATTATGACAGGGGGTGACAATAGTCAATGGATTAATATGATTGTGACAGGAGGGCGACAATAGTCAACGGACTAATATGATTGTTACAGGGGGTGACAAAAGCCAATGGATTAATATGATTGTGACAGGAGGACGACAGTCAATAGATTAATACGATTGTGACAGGAGGGCGACAATAGTCAATGGATTAATATGATTA
>NW_018440237.1:0-295 GCF_002113885.1 Mizuhopecten yessoensis
CTAATAATTTCAGGTAAGGTTAATAACACCGAATGGAAATAATGCGAAGCTTAAGTTTGTTTTTCAGTTTTCTTTTGTGTCTTCGGATTGTACAAGAAATGTTAATTATCTACGGGATTTCAAATGTCTTTTTATGCCTGGTTTTCCCTGGTTTTATTTTTAAAATGACAAAAAATAACAATATTATTAGCACGTGTCAGCATTAATTAACTAACACCATGCATCATATTTGTTGTGTATGCAAAACGAGAAAAAAATCCATATTGAATACATTGCAGTTAAGAAAAGATATGAA
>NW_018440238.1:0-295 GCF_002113885.1 Mizuhopecten yessoensis
ACAACACTCCGTGAGGGAGGGGTGTTTACATCAGCCATGTATTCTCTATAACACACAGTGAGGGAGGGGGTGTTTACATCAGCTATGTATTATGTACAACACGCAGTGAGGGAGGGGGTGTTTTATCAGCCATGTATTCTCTACAACACACAGTGAGGGAGGGGGTGTTTACATCAGCTATGTATTCTGTACAACACACAGTGAGGGAGGGGGTGTTTACATCAGCCATGTTTTCTCTACAACACTCAGTGAGGGAGGGGTGTTTCCATCAGATGTGTATCCTGTACAACACACA
>NW_018440239.1:0-295 GCF_002113885.1 Mizuhopecten yessoensis
GAGATTTTTTATACTGTTGCCATTGTGATCTGCATCCCTCGAAACTCCGATGTACCAAATCAGGGTAGAATCAGACAACATTTAAATATCGACCAATCAAAGACCTATGTCTCGTTACCAAGGCAACTGACATTTACAAAACTGTCACCATTGTATTCGGCATCGCTCAAAACCCCCATGTACCAAATCTGGGTAGAGTCAGACAACATCTAAATATTGACCATTCATGGACCTCTATCTCTTTACCAATGCAACTGAGCTTTTCGAAATTGTTACCATTGTGATCGGCATCCCT
>NW_018440240.1:0-295 GCF_002113885.1 Mizuhopecten yessoensis
CATGTTAGGATTAACAGTTACTTGTGAGGATTAACAGTTACTTGTAAGGATTAACAGTTACTTGTTAGGATTAACAGTTACATGTGAGGATTAACAGATACTTGTGAGGATTAACAGTTACTTGTGAGGATTAACAGTTACATGTTAGGATTAACAGTTACTTGTGAGGATTAACAGTTACTTGTTAGGACTAACAGTTACTTGGGAGGATTAACAGTTACTTGTGAGGATTAACAGTTACTTGTAAGGTTTAACAGTTACTTGTTAGGATTAACAGTTACATGTGAGGATTAAC
>NW_018440241.1:0-295 GCF_002113885.1 Mizuhopecten yessoensis
CAGATAGTAACCATGTAGTATAACGGATAACCATGAAGTATAACAGATACCCATGTAGTATAACAGATAACCATGTAGCATAACAGATAACCATGTAGTTTAACAGATAACCATATAGTATAACAGATAACCATGTAGTATAACANTCAGATAACCATGTAGTATAACAGATATCCATGTAGTATGACAGATAACCATGTAGTAAAACAGATAGTAACCATGTAGTATAACAGATAACCATGTTGTATACCAGATAACCATGTCGTATAACAGATAACCATGTAGTATAACAGAT
>NW_018440242.1:0-295 GCF_002113885.1 Mizuhopecten yessoensis
GTTCTATGTATGGTAGAAAGACAATACGACTGTAGCCCTGACTTATTGATTGATACATGTACTATGTATGGTAGAAAGACAATACGACTGTAGCCCTGACTTACTGATACATGTACTATGTATGGTAGAATGACAATACGACTGTAGTCCTGACTTACTGATACAATGTACTATGTATGGTGGAGAGACAATACGACTGTAGCCATGACTTACTGATACAATGTACTATGAATGGTAGAAAGACAATACAACTGTAACTCTGACTTACTGATACAATGTACTATGAACGGTAGAA
>NW_018440243.1:0-295 GCF_002113885.1 Mizuhopecten yessoensis
TATGTTGTCAGTAGAAACCTGGGGTCAATATATGTTGTCAGTAGAGACCAGGGGTCAATATATGTTGTCAGTAGAGACCTGGGGTCAATACATGTTGTCAGTAGAGACCTGGGGTCAATATATGTTGTCAGTAGAAACCTGGGGTCAATATATGTTGTCAGTAGAGACCAGGGGTCAATATATGTTGTCAGTAGAGACCTGGGGTCAATACATGTTGTCAGTAGAGACNTGTGTTGTCAGTAGAAACCTAGGGTCAATATATGTTGTCAGTAGAGACCTGGTGTCAATACATGTT
>NW_018440244.1:0-295 GCF_002113885.1 Mizuhopecten yessoensis
AAACTGTGGTATAGACAGAGAGCTACACTTCTTTAAACTGTGGTAGAGAAAGAAAGCTACACTTCCTCTTAAAACTGTGGTATAGACAGAAAGCTACACTTCCTTTTTAAACTGTGGTATAAACAGAAATCTACATCTCCTCTTTAAACTGCGGTATAGACAAAAAGCTACACTTCTTTAAACTGTGGTATAGACTTTCTTTTACACTTCCTCTTTAAACTGTGATATAGACAGAAAGCTACACTTCCTTTTTAAACTGTGGTATAAACAGAAATCTACATCTCCTCTTTAAACT
>NW_018440245.1:0-295 GCF_002113885.1 Mizuhopecten yessoensis
AAAAGCAAATTAACTGGCTATGCTAAAATTCATTACTAGGTATTTTGACGTCATGACCATTAGAAATGACGTCAAAATAGAGTGTCAACAAGTGATGTTGTAAGCAAATCTGCAAAGACGACAGAGTATCTGTCCTGGCCAAAGATGACGTTTCAATTTTTATTTTATTTTGTTAAATATATTGAAACGATATAGAAACACATTCTGCTACTTGTGACAGATTATCCATCACATTCTTCTCTCTTTATCTAATTTTGAAATTTCAAAAGGCCAGTCAGTAAACCAATTTTCCATT
>NW_018440246.1:0-295 GCF_002113885.1 Mizuhopecten yessoensis
AGTACTATACTTGTAACAGACTCTGGTTCTATACCTAGTGGTCAGTACGAGACTTGTAACAGACTCTGGTTCTATACCTAGTGGTCAGTACTGTACTTGTAACAGTGTCTGCTCTTGTAACAGACTATGGTTCTAAACCAAGTGGTCAGTACTGTACTTGTAACAAAGTCCGGTTCTAAACCTAGTGGTTGCAGTGTCTGCTCTTGTAACAGACTATGGTTCTAAACCAAGTGAGTACTGTACTTGTAATAGACTCTGGTTTTTAACCTAGTGGTCGCAGTGTCTGCTCTTGTAA
>NW_018440247.1:0-295 GCF_002113885.1 Mizuhopecten yessoensis
GCTAGTGTTGAAAAGTTGATAATTAAGCATGTAACATTTACATAAGTGTTACCACTCTTGTTTTAATTTCCTTCTCTGTTCTATAAAACATGTACTTCGATGTATTGTCCAACAAAATTTGAATAAAACAAAGTTTGAACCAAATATATCATAATTATTTTCCAAAATTTCTTCATTGTATGCGCATTCTAGTGAGTTCTTTTATATGTATATTATTAATTATGAAAACACTCTATTATTCATATGTTGTATCATTTCAACATATTTTATTGACATAGAAGAATGTTACACTGTC
>NW_018440248.1:0-295 GCF_002113885.1 Mizuhopecten yessoensis
TTCATATCAACTAAACCACCTGTTACTTCATACCAACTAAACCACTTGTTTCTTCATACCAACTAAACCACCTGTTACTTCATACCAACCAAACCACCGTATTTCATACCAGAAACCACCTGTTATTTCATACCAACTAAACCACTTGTTTCTTCATACCAACCAAACCACCTGTTACTTCATACCAACTAAACCACCTGTTACTTCA
Source organism: Mizuhopecten yessoensis (assembly GCF_002113885.1). Lineage (NCBI taxonomy): Eukaryota > Metazoa > Mollusca > Bivalvia > Pectinida > Pectinidae > Mizuhopecten > Mizuhopecten yessoensis. The sequence continues at coordinate 209 of NW_018440248.1, forward strand.
TACCGACTAAACCACCTGTTACTTCAAACCAACTAAACCACATGTTACTTCATACCAACCAAACCACCTTATTTCATACCAGAAACC
>NW_018440249.1:0-295 GCF_002113885.1 Mizuhopecten yessoensis
ATGACCTTGAATCATATTCAAGGTCACAAGGAGCAATTATGTTCATTTTTTTTTTTTTAAACAACTTGTTCTGAATAACCAAAAGGCTCAGGATGTTGATATTTAGTCGGTAGCATGCTGGGATCAAGGACTACTATGTTTGTTAAAGTGAATGACTTTGACTTATATTCAAGGTCACAGGGGTCAAATTTGTTTAAAATCTTTAAACGACCTCTTCTGAATAACCATGGTTTCCAGGATGTTGCATCCGGAGATGAAAGGCTATAAAATTTGTTCAACATAATGACTTTGTTGG
>NW_018440250.1:0-295 GCF_002113885.1 Mizuhopecten yessoensis
GTATTCCTTTGTGGAAGACAGATCCTCAAATGACGGTACTCCTTAATGATCGGCAGATCCACAAATGACGGTACTCTTTGGTGATAGACAGATCCANCGGTACTCTTTGGTGATAGACAGATCCTCAAATGACGGTACTCCTTAGTGATAGGCAGATCTACAAATGACGGTACTCCTTGGTGATAGACAGATCCTCAAATGACGGTACTCTTTGGTGATAGACATATCCTCAAATGACGGTACTCTTTGATGATAGACAGATCCTCAAATGACGGTACTCCTTAGTGATAGACAG
>NW_018440251.1:0-295 GCF_002113885.1 Mizuhopecten yessoensis
AAGATCTAGAAGCTGTACCACCCTTTGTAGTAGGTAGACACACAAGAGATCAAGAAGCTGTACCACCCTTTGTAGGTAGAGACACACCAGACCTAGAAGCTGTACCACCCTTTGTAGGTAGAGACACACAAAACCTAGNACACCTTTTGTAGGTAGAGACACACAGGTCCTAGAAGCTGTTACACCCTTCGTAGGTAAAGACACACAACACCTAGAGGCTGTACCAACCTTTGTAGGTAAAGACACACACCACCTAGAGGCTGTGCCACCCTTTGTAGTTGGTAGAGACACACAA
>NW_018440252.1:0-295 GCF_002113885.1 Mizuhopecten yessoensis
CAATTGACATCTTTACACATTTTAACTTTTTGTTTCTGGTTTGTGTCTTCAGGTGTTTGAAAATGCTAAGTGACTCAAAATGTTGATGGGCCCTAACACAATACAATACAATGCAGTGTCATAATAATGGTGACTATGACGTTGACAATGGACCATGGCATTTACAGCCTACCTAAACAAACGAAAACTTGTTATATGTTTTTTTTGGTCAGCATCTTATTTGAGGATCCCCGTACCACTGCCAAAAGCTGTAATTTGTTTGTTTGTTTGATTTTGTTTAACGTCCTATTAACAG
>NW_018440253.1:0-295 GCF_002113885.1 Mizuhopecten yessoensis
GAGGATTGTACAACCTGTAATATAAATCAATGGCAGTGGATTGTACGACCTGGTATATAAATCAATAGTAGAGGATTGTACAACCTTTAATATACAATAGTAGAGGATTGTACAACCTTTAATATACAATAGCAGAGGATTGTACAACCTGTAATATAAATCAATAGTAGAAGATTGTACAACCTGTAATATACAATAGTAGAGGATTGTACAACCTTTAATATACAATAGTAGAGGATTGTACAACCTTTAATATACAATAGCAGAGGATTGTACAACCTGTAATATAAATCAA
>NW_018440254.1:0-295 GCF_002113885.1 Mizuhopecten yessoensis
GTAATTGGCAATGTATAATATTTACTTTTCTGGACCCATATTCAAAAAAAAAATTAATATAAGAAGGGGTAGTGACTTGAGGCTGAATAAGAGTTTTAAATTGTTTAATGGATGCTGATGACTTTGTTTCTATTTAGGATGTATTTTAATTTTCTTAAAGTTGCAATGTACTTTGTAGTGTTTGTTAATATATGTTCGATGTGAGAGTTCCATGTGCCGTTGTTACTAGTAATGACTCCTAGGTGTTTGTGGTTGAAATTCATTAACCATTTATTTGACCAAAGGTTTAATTGTT
>NW_018440255.1:0-295 GCF_002113885.1 Mizuhopecten yessoensis
AGCCTTAATGTTTGTCATATTGACAGCCTGAATGTTTGTTATATTTACAGCAATAATGTTTGTTATATTGACAGCTTTACTGTTCGTTATATTGAAATCTTTAATGTTTTTTATATAGACAGCCTAAATGTTTCTTTTATTAACAGCCTTAATGTTTGATATATTGACAGCTGTAATGAATGTTATATTTACAGCCTTAATGTTCGTAATATTGACATCCTTAATGTTTGTTATATTGACAGCCTGAATATTTATGTTATTAAAACCCTTAATGTTTGTCATATTGACAGCCTTA
>NW_018440256.1:0-295 GCF_002113885.1 Mizuhopecten yessoensis
ATATCGATGTAAGTAAACAACGATACAAAATAAGTGCTGTCAATGTGTCCGACATCGACGTAAGTAAACAGCGATACAAAATAAGTGCTGTCAATGGGTCCGACATCGACATAAGTAAACAACGATACAATAATGAGTGCTGTCAATGGGTCTGATATCGACGTAAGAAAACAACGATACAAAATAAGTGCTGTCAAAGGATCTGACATCGACGTAAGTAAACAGCGATACAGAATAAGTGCTGTCAATAGGTCTGATATCGACTTAAGTAAACAACGATACAAAATAAGTGCTG
>NW_018440257.1:0-295 GCF_002113885.1 Mizuhopecten yessoensis
AGTGAACGTCCTATCGTGTTAGACTTACTTCGGTAATGGTACACATTGTACGTTCTATCGTGTTAGACTTCGGTACTGTTACACAGTGAACGTCCTATCGTGTTAGACTTCGGTAATGGTACACAGTGAACGTCATATCGTGTTAGACTTCGGTAATGGTACACAGTGTACGTCCTATCGTGTTAGACTTCGGTAATGGTACACAGTGNTACACAGTGTACGTCCTATCGTGTTAGACTTTGGTAATTGCACACAGTGCACGTCCTATCGTGTTAGACTTCGGTAATGGTACACA
>NW_018440258.1:0-295 GCF_002113885.1 Mizuhopecten yessoensis
GTCCTAGAGCATCTTTGGACAAAGAAGACTCAAGTTTGTATGAACAGAGGGTGTTGCCCCTCTGGGTGCGGAGGGGCGGGGCCCAATAGGGGAAATAGAGGATTTTTTTTCTCCTGCTATACAAGTGAAGGGATTTTAACCAAATGCAGTCTGAAGCATGATTAGGGACAAAAGAATCAATTTTGTATAAACTGAGGTGTGTGGGCCTCCTTCTAAGGGCAGATGGGTGGGGCCCCATTAGGGGAAATAAAGGAAAACATCAAATATCCTTCTCCTTTTGTACCGATGAAGGGAT
>NW_018440259.1:0-295 GCF_002113885.1 Mizuhopecten yessoensis
GTAATTTTTGCTTCATAGAAAAAGAAACTATTCAGCATGTACTATCGGAATGTAATAAAGTCCAAAATGTTATTCTTGCTTTCCAAATTTGGATCCAAACTACTTGTAATGTGACTTTTAATATATGTAAAAAAGATTTTATTTTTGGGAAAATAACACAAAATCAAAATCAGAATAACAGGGCAGAAAATGTCATAATTCTTAATATGAAACACTACATATATTGTCACAAGTGTTTTTGCAAAGAGCTTTTACCTACCTACTCTAATCAGTAAATTAAAAACAGCATACTCTA
>NW_018440260.1:0-295 GCF_002113885.1 Mizuhopecten yessoensis
TTACTGTATAACAGATATATTTACTGTGTAACAGTTATATTTACTGTGTAACAGTTGTATTTACTGTGTAACAGTTATATTTAGTGTGTAACAGTTATATTTACTAATTAGCTGTTATATTTACTGTGTAACAGTTATATATTTAGGAGGCACGGTAGTCTAGTGGTAGGACGCCAGGCTCATGACCTAAGGGTTGCGGGTTTTGAATGCTAGCTAGCTGTGAGCGCCGAAATGGCAGCACCAGCTGTAAGCTCCCAAGGGAGTTGAGAAAGATATTGGCTGATTGCAAAGGCCC
>NW_018440261.1:0-295 GCF_002113885.1 Mizuhopecten yessoensis
TAACTCTTTAGAATCCAGTTTGTATAACTTCAATATGTGGAAACACTTTTAGCATATCACAAATTAGAGTTTATTCAAAGAAGTACAACAAACAGTAAGAATAATTTATATGATTCAGCTATAGTTTTATTCAAACTAAATCCTTTTGAGATACTTTGTTTATACAATAGAAACAAAACTATATTTTTCTATAAGATATGTTACCACGACATAAAAATGTTAATTTAAAAAAAAAAATCAACAAATATGGTGTATATTGTTCAAAACAGCATCAAATCATCATTCATATGTTATT
>NW_018440262.1:0-295 GCF_002113885.1 Mizuhopecten yessoensis
GCAAATGTGCATTCCCCTCTTTATACTCAGCAATTGTATATATGGGTATATGGTGGAGATCTCAACCATTTCCAAGTAATATTTTTTTTTCGGCCCTACCCCTTAGCCCGGGGGGTCAGCCCCACCATTTGTACAATTTTGAATCCCTGCCTCCCATGAATGCTTCTGACCAAATTTGATCAATATCCATGGTATAGTTCTACGGAAGAGGTCGTTAAATAGCAATATATCCAAATTGCCCACTTTTGGTCCAGCCCTCAGCCCCCTGGGTGGTCAGCCCCACCATTTGTACAAT
>NW_018440263.1:0-295 GCF_002113885.1 Mizuhopecten yessoensis
GTTTATGATCCATTACATATCATACCTTTAGAATGTTTGTTGACATGACAGCCTGCCTGTTTATGATCCATTACATATCATACCTTTAGAATGTTTGTTGACATGACAGCCTGCCTGTTTATGATCCATTACATATCATACCTTTAGAATGTTTGTTGAGAGTGACAGCCTGCGTGTTTATGATCCATTACATATCACACCTTTAGAATGTTTGTTGACAGTGACAGTCTGCGTGTTAATGTTCCATTAAATATCATACTTTTAGAATGTTTGTTGACAGTGACAGCCTGCGTGT
>NW_018440264.1:0-295 GCF_002113885.1 Mizuhopecten yessoensis
TACAGCATTATCATCGCTTTAGTCTACAGCATTACTGTCGCCTTATTCTACCTTATTATCGGCTAAGTCTACAGCATTATCATCGCTCTAGTCTACAGCATTATCATCGCTCTAGTCTACAGCATTACGGTCTCCTTATTCTACCTTATCATCGGCTAAGTCTACANTTATCATCGCTTTAGTCTACAGCATTACGGTCTCCTTATTCTACCTGATCATCGTCTAAGTCTACAGCAATATCATCGCTTTCGTCTACAGCATTACGGTCTCTTTATTCTACCTTATCATCGTCTAA
>NW_018440265.1:0-295 GCF_002113885.1 Mizuhopecten yessoensis
AGTCTTATACCAAAACCACAAGACGTCTCCATGGTGGACGGTTAAGAAATACGCCTAATCATTGCGTAATGCGGCCGCCGTTTTATATCAATACTCAGCGTGATCAAGTCACGTGTGTTATGGAAAAAAAATCAATTTTTGCAATGGGTCCAGGCATACAGAATGTAAATATGTATAAGTGACAAAATAACTATTGTGTTTGTTAATTTCTGGCAAATATAATTATACTACTAGCATAGCAAACTTATTATTAGTTATACATTATAAAGACTAAGTATAGTAACATTAAAAAGCA
>NW_018440266.1:0-295 GCF_002113885.1 Mizuhopecten yessoensis
AGTCACTAGTGACAGAATCATCACTCATCGTCTGTATAGTCACTAGGTACGGAACCAACACTCATCGTCTGTATAGTCACGAGGTACGGAACCATCACTCATCGTCTGGATAGTCACGAGGTACGGCTAATCGTCTGTATAGTCACGAGTTACGGAACCAATACTCATCGTCTGTCACTCATCGTCTGTATAGTCACTAGTGACAGAACCATCACTCATCGTCTGTATAGTCACGAGGTACGGAACCAATACTCATCGTCTGTATAGTCACTGGGGTTAGAACCATCATGCATCG
>NW_018440267.1:0-295 GCF_002113885.1 Mizuhopecten yessoensis
GGTACCCAACAACCCATAATGAGAGTGATGAATAACACTGCCAAGGCCGTCATAATGGCAGAAGGACAGAAATTTGGAGAGAAAGAACATATAGAGGTGATATCCCATCTCCACAGAGAAGCCCGGAGCTGTTATACAGCAGACATGGTTCCTGGGAAAGGCCAGAGTACCTACGGGGACAACAGGGTTACAGAGCCAATAGAGGCCACCCCTCAACTTCCCAGGGAAGCTCCTGTCTATAAAGAGATTAATGAAGTTCCCAGAGAGAACCAGAGGCCAGTGATGGTCTCGGAAG
>NW_018440268.1:0-295 GCF_002113885.1 Mizuhopecten yessoensis
AAACTATTTCATATGCATCATATAAAAAAAAATGCAGAACATACAAGAAAATACTCTAATAGAATCTATTAACAGTTTAGAAAATATGGATAATGTCAATCTGGATCAAGTAGGTGAAAAAAAGAAGGAATTGGAAAAAATCAGACAAATTAAAATGAGGGGTAGCATTATAAGGTCCAAGGCAAAATGGGAGGAAGAGGGAGAGAAGCCAACAAACTATTTTTTTTTAATCTTGAAAATAGACATTTTTCCTCAAAAATTATCCCGATGATAGAAAAAGAAAATGGTGATGTTA
>NW_018440269.1:0-295 GCF_002113885.1 Mizuhopecten yessoensis
TACAGACACCCTATCCTAGGTAGGTACAGACACTCTATCCTAGGTTACTACAGACACTTTATCCTAGGTAGGTACAGACACTCTATCCTAGGTAGGTACAGACACCCTATCCTTGGTAGCTACAGACACTCTATCCTAGGTAGGTAAGGACACCCTATCCTTGGTAGCTACAGACACCCTATCCTTGGTACCTACAGACACTCTATCCTTTGTAGCTACATACACTCTATCCTAGGTAGGTAAGGACACCCTATCCTTGGTAGCTACAGACACCCTATCCTAGGTAGGTACAGAC
>NW_018440270.1:0-295 GCF_002113885.1 Mizuhopecten yessoensis
TCCAAGATGGTGGACGAAGGAGAGCTGAATGTGAAATCTTGTGGACGCCGTTTTTTGAAGCTCCGGGTCTATCTTGTCCTTAATTTGGAGCAGTGTCGTGTGTTTTTACACATGTGTGCATTTCGTTGTTGGAGTTACCTCCCGTATCACAGCTGGAATGTTGATCTGTTGCATACATATTTGTATGTGGCATACTTTTTCAATACATAGTTAATGTGCTGTGATTTATGGGAAATGTCAGGTTTAATCGCATATCAGCTGAATAAACCAAGTGCTTATATTATCTGTCAATTTT
>NW_018440271.1:0-295 GCF_002113885.1 Mizuhopecten yessoensis
ATAAGATGTGGCCAGATTCTACAGTTACATGTTTGAGGAGCTGTCGCAGCTAAGATGTTTGAATAAGTGATGGTGATATCAATAAGATGTGGCCAGATTCTACAGTTACATGTTTGAGGAGCTGTCTGAGGTAATATTTCTGAATAAATGAAAGTGATATCAATAAGGTGTGGCCAGATTCTACAGTTACATGTTTTGAGGAGCTGTCTGAGGATACATTTTTGAATAAGTAAAAGTGATATCAATAAGGTGTGGCCATATTCTACAGTTACATGTTTGAGGAGCTGTCGCAGCT
>NW_018440272.1:0-295 GCF_002113885.1 Mizuhopecten yessoensis
ACATGATTGTAGACTATATACTAGTACATGATTGTAGACTAGTACGTGATTGTAGACTTACATGATTGTAGACTAGTACATGATTGTAGACTATAGACTAGTACATGATTGTAGACTTACATGATTGTAGACTATTACATGATTGTAGACTAGTATGTATACATGATTGTAGACTATTACATGATTGTAGACTAGTATGTATACATGATTGTANTATGATTGTAGACTAGTACATGATTGTAGACTAGTGCATGATTGTAGACTAGTACATGATTGTAGACTATAGACTAGTACA
>NW_018440273.1:0-295 GCF_002113885.1 Mizuhopecten yessoensis
GACTATATCAACCATTGTTCCCCCAGTACCTAACAGATTTGACTAGACCAACATTTGAGACCCCAGTACCTAACAGATTTGACTATACCAACCATTAATCCCCCAGTACCTAACAAACTTGACTATATCAACCATTGATCCCCCAGTATATAACAGACTTGACTATACCAACCATTGATCTCCCAGTATATAACACACATGACTATAGCAACTATTGAACCCCCCAGTATATAACATACTTAACTATACAAACATTTGATCCCCCAGTACCTAACAGACTTGACTATACCAACCA
>NW_018440274.1:0-295 GCF_002113885.1 Mizuhopecten yessoensis
AGTAACGGTTTGTATAGCAGAATATCGACTAGATCATATAGTAACAGTTTGTATAGAATATCATCGACTAGAACATATAGTAACGGTTTGTATAGCAGAATATCGACTAGAACATAGACTAGAACATATAGTAACTGTTTGTATAGCAGAACATCGACTAGATCATATAGTAACGGTTTGTATGGCAGAATATCGACTAGAACATATAGTAACGGTTTGTATGGCAGAACATCGACTAGAACATATAGTTACGGTTTGTATAGCAGAACATCGACTAGAACACATAGTAACGGTT
>NW_018440275.1:0-295 GCF_002113885.1 Mizuhopecten yessoensis
ATTATTTGTGTTATTTTTCACCTTTTTCGGGGTCAAAAAACAAAAGTGCCTCAGTAACCCTTATATGTAAAAAAAAAATATCAATAATATATAACTTTCCACTTTTTTGCATATTTTTTGATCATATTGAACATTATAAAGTTGTACAGTAAAATTGAACCTGCTACAATTAAAAATGGTGCCACAATGACAATTTAAGTGATCAATCTAGTATCAAAAAAGGTGAATTTTGGCCCTTTGTGAAGCGCATGAAATTCACATAAATACACTTTTTCAAAATGGCCGCCAAATTGGT
>NW_018440276.1:0-295 GCF_002113885.1 Mizuhopecten yessoensis
TGTTGACCAGGTAGTTCAGTGGGTGAGAGTGACATTATAACAATCGGAGGTCCAGGGTTCCAGTGCTGGATTACACTCAGTACACTGTTGTTGTTGACCAGGTAGTTCAGTGGGTGAGAGTGACAGTATAACAATCTGAGGTCCAGGGTTCCAGTCCAGGTGTAGCCCTGCTGGATTACATTCAGTACACTGTTGTAGTTGACCAGGTAGTTCAGGGGGTGAGAGTGATATTATAACAATCTGAGGTCCGGGGTTCCAGTCCTGGTGTAGCCATGCTGGATTACACTCAGTACAC
>NW_018440277.1:0-295 GCF_002113885.1 Mizuhopecten yessoensis
ATTAGTGACCTACTGATATTATATATATTGGTGACCTACTGATATATATATATTGGTGACCTAAAGATATTATATATATTGGTGACCTACTGATATTATATATATTGGTGACCTACTGATATTATAGATATTAGTGACCTACTGATATTATATATATTAGTGACCTACAGATATTATATATATTGGTGACCTACAGATATTATATATATTGGTGACCTACTGATATATATATATTAGTGACCTACTGATATATATATATTAGTGACCTACAGATATTATATATATTAGTGACCTA
>NW_018440278.1:0-295 GCF_002113885.1 Mizuhopecten yessoensis
TTGAGTTTGAGTATGAAAGAATGAATGAAAAAGAAAGAGAGAATGGAGAGAAAGAGGCTTTTTACATGAGGCTATATAATGTAAGAGGGATGATTCTGTGGCACCCCAACCCTGGCATTCCTCCCAAAGATGCTGGGGGAATAAAATACAATTCAAACCTAAAAAAAAAAAAAGAAAAAAAAAAAGATTTGTAAATACTGCTCGTCCAATCGTAATTTATCGTACGGCAATGTAACCAACTAACACTGAATAATTTTATTACGTGAAAATACATTGATTACAAATGTACTAAATC
>NW_018440279.1:0-295 GCF_002113885.1 Mizuhopecten yessoensis
TCCTTGTTTGTTGATATTGTGGTGTGTCTTGTCACTGTTTGTTGACATTGTGGTGTGTTTTGTCCTTGTTTGTTGATATTGTGGTGTGTTTGTCCTGGTCTGTTGATATTGTGGTGTGTTTTGTCACTGTTTGTTGACATTGTGGTGCGTTTTGTCACTGTTTGTTGATATTGTGGTGTGTTTGTCCTTGTCTGTTAATGTTTTGTGTGTTTTGTCACTGTTTGTTGACATTGTGGTGCGTTTTTTTTATTGTTTGTTGATATTGTGGTGTGTTTTGTCACTGTTTGTTGATATT
>NW_018440280.1:0-295 GCF_002113885.1 Mizuhopecten yessoensis
GTGTGTTGCATATCTAGTGTCTGATGTGTGTGACATGGCTAGTGTAAGATGAGTGTGACATGTCTATTGTCAGACATGTGTGACATATCTCGTGTCAGATGTGTTTAACATATCTAGTGTCAGATATGTGTGACATATCTAGTGTCAGATATGTGTGACATGTCTAATGTCAGACATGTGTGACATAACAAGTGTCAGACGTGTGTGACAAAACAAGTGTCAGACGTGTGTGACATGTCTAGTGTCAGATGTGTGCGACATATCAAATGTCAGACGTGTGTGACTTATCAAATGT
>NW_018440281.1:0-295 GCF_002113885.1 Mizuhopecten yessoensis
AGTGGATAAAATACATAATATATAAAGTACCAAACAGCTACACCAGGTCCAGAGGATATAATACATCATAAATAAAGTACCAAACAACAAGGCCAGGTCCAGAGGATATAATACATAATATATATAAATACCAAACAGCTAGACCAGGTCCAGTGGATATCAAACATAAGATATAAAGTACCAAACAACAAGGCAAGGTCCAGTGGATATCATACATAATAAATAAAGTACCAAACAGCTAGACCAGGTTCAGAGGATATAATACATAATATATAAAGTACCAAACAACAAGGCA
>NW_018440282.1:0-295 GCF_002113885.1 Mizuhopecten yessoensis
ATTATAAATCATACCTAGTTGTTATCATACTTAAATTGATATCGAGTACATTATAAATCATACTTAGCTGTTAACATACTATAATTGTTATCGACTACATTATAAATCGTACCTAGTTGTTATCAAACTTAATTTGTTATCGATTACATTATAAATCATACCTAGTTGTTATCATACTTAAATGGTTATCAACTACATTATAAATCATACCTAATTGTTATCATACTCAAATTGTTATTGACTACATTAAAAATCACACCTTGCTGTTATCATACTAAAATAGTTATCGAATACA
>NW_018440283.1:0-295 GCF_002113885.1 Mizuhopecten yessoensis
GTCCACTAGAAGTAGGTACATAGTAGGTCTATAGGATACAGTCCATTAGAAGTGGATACATAGTAGGCTATAGGATAAAGTCCACTAGAAGTGGGTACATACAATAAATGTAGTAGGTCTATAGTATACAGTTCACTAGAAGTGGGTAAATACAATAAATGTAGTAGGTCTATAGGATACAGTCCAGTAGAAGTGGGTACATAGTAGGTCTATATGATACAGTCCACTCGAAGTGGATACATAGTAGGTATATAGGATACAGTCCACTAGAAGTGGGTACATAGTAGGTCTATAG
>NW_018440284.1:0-295 GCF_002113885.1 Mizuhopecten yessoensis
ACGTCCATAGTAAAACACTGAAACACTACGGGTATAAAGTGATGTTAATAGTTACAGCATTGCAACAGAAGTACATATGGCCGTCCATAGTACAACACTGAAACACTACGGGTATAAAGTGATGTCAATAGTTACAGCATTGCAACATAAGTACATATGGACGTCCATAGTACAGCACACACTACGGGTATAAAGTGATGTCGATTGTTACCGCATTGCAACATAAGTACATATGGACGTCCATAGTATCACACACACTACGGGTATAAAGTGATGTCAATAGTTACAGCATTGC
>NW_018440285.1:0-295 GCF_002113885.1 Mizuhopecten yessoensis
ATTTCCTAAAAGAAAGATCCAATGGTTCGTCTGTTGGTGTTGTCGGTGTTGTCGCTGGTGTTGCTGGCGTAGCTGTGTCTGTCTGGGAGGCTGTGTCTGTCTGGGTGGCTGTGTCTGTCTGGTGTCTGGTATGTGGGGCCCTGACCCAGGTGTCCTCCAAAGTATATTTGTCTCCATTTGTCAGTCTTAGGGTCTCCCTCTTTGTGATACACATAGCTCCGTGTAATATAAATCGTCTTTGGTAGTTTGTCCTTGTCTGTGATTGTCTTTTTATATATCCTCTGTGGTTGGTTGG
>NW_018440286.1:0-295 GCF_002113885.1 Mizuhopecten yessoensis
TGGTTGAAGAAAGTTCAAGATTATATTATAGAAATCACTAAATCCACTCTAAGGGAGGACTTTAACGTTGTTTCTTTGGTTACTTCTATTGACACCTGTACTGCCGCCCTTTAGTGAGCTAGAACCTTCGTTTATACAATGTTGAGTCATCTTGGTTCAAGGACATTTCATACTGAATTGTGTGCAGTAGGTCAAGGCCATTTCTTAGATGAAACTTTGTACTCTATCCAGCATACTATTGACCATGCAGCTATCAACATCCTTGCATTCTTCGTTATTAGAAATGATTGGTTTA
>NW_018440287.1:0-295 GCF_002113885.1 Mizuhopecten yessoensis
AAACATCAAATCAACACACTACAAACACTCAAATCTACACACTACCAACACTCAAATCTACACACTACCAACATCAAATCTACACACTACAAACACTCAAATCTACACACTACAAACATCAAATCAACACACTACAAACATCAAGTCAACACACTACAAACACTCAAATCTACACACTACAAACACTCAAATCTACACACTACAAACATCAAATCTANCAACATCAAATCTACACACTACAAACATCAAGTCAACACACTACAAACACTCAAATCTACACACTACAAACACTCAA
>NW_018440288.1:0-295 GCF_002113885.1 Mizuhopecten yessoensis
TAGAATGTTAAATATGTTTCTGGTAACAACTATATACGGTTGCTAAGGATACTGTCTGTCTGTAAGAATGTAAAATATGTTTCTGGTAACAACTATACACAGTTGCTAAGGATACTGTCTGTCTGTAAGAATGTTAAATATGTTTCTGGTAACAACTATACACGGTTGCTATGGATACTGTCTGACTGTTAGAATGTTGAATATGTTTCTGGTAACAACTATGCACGGTTGCTAAGGATGCTGTCTGTCCGTAAGAATGTTAAATATGTTTCTGGTAACAACTATACACGGTTGC
>NW_018440289.1:0-295 GCF_002113885.1 Mizuhopecten yessoensis
GTAACTATTGACGTGACCATGTACCTTTGCAGCAATGATGTTACTTAAGACATCATAATGTACCTGTGTTTTGATGTCGTAACTATGGACGATACTATGTACCTGTGTTATAATGCTGTAACACTGGACATCATTATGTCCCTGTGTTTTAATGTCGTAACTATAATGCTGTAACACTGGACATCATTATGTACCTTTGTTTTAATGTCGTAACCACGAACGTAACAATGTACCTTTGTTATAATGCTGAAACACTGATTATAATTATGTACCTGTGTTGTAATGTCGTAACTAT
>NW_018440290.1:0-295 GCF_002113885.1 Mizuhopecten yessoensis
GTATCGTCCGTCAGATACAACCTCTTAATTAGTGGGTCATGTCTAAAAACATTTCTGATTAACCCTATTGTATAGACTAGTGGGGTATCGTCCGTCAGATACAACCTCTAAACTAGTGGGTCATGTCTATAAACATTTCTGATTAACCCTATTGTACAGACTAGTGAGGTATCGTCCGTCAGATTCAAGCTCTGAACTAGTGGGTTATTTTCAAACATTTCTGATGAGTAGTGTTGAATAAATTTTTTGCATAATGCCCAACAGATACAATATCCGAGCTAGTACGCTACTAATA
>NW_018440291.1:0-295 GCF_002113885.1 Mizuhopecten yessoensis
CCATTATTGTCGAACTGTAGGCAGAATGATAAATACTTTGTTAGTAAAGTGACCACTATTGTCAAACTGTAGGTAGAATGATAAATACTTTGATAGTAAGGTGACCATTATTGTCAAACTGTAGGCAGAATGATAAATACTTTGGTAGTAAGGTTATCATTATTGTCGAACTGTAGGCAGAATGATAAATACTTTGTTATTAAGCTGACCACTATTGTCAAACTGTAGGTAGAATGATAAATACTTTGAAAGTAAGGTGACCATTATTGTCAAACTGTAGGCAGAATGATAAATA
>NW_018440292.1:0-295 GCF_002113885.1 Mizuhopecten yessoensis
GATGAGTAATCTGTATGTGTTATATACTGTTATGGATGAGTAATTAGTATGTGTTATATACTGTTATGGATGAGTTTTCTGTGATGTGTTCGATACTGTTACATGTATGGATGAGTAATCTGTATGTGTTATATACTGTTATGGATGAATTAACTGTGATGTGTTATATACTGTTATGGATGAGTAATCTGTATGTGTTATATACTGTTATGGATGTGTTATCTGTATGTCTTATATACTGTTATAGATAAATTATCTGTGATGTGTTCGATACTGTTACATGTATGGATGAGTA
>NW_018440293.1:0-295 GCF_002113885.1 Mizuhopecten yessoensis
TGTACCACATTGTTATAATAGTCAGATGCTAAGTACCACATTGTTATAATAGTCAGATGCTAAGTACCACATTGTTGTAGTAGTCAGATACTATGTACCACATTGTTATTATAGTCAGATACTATGTACCACATTGTTTTAATAGTCAGATGCTAAGTACCACATTGTTATAATAGTCAGATGCTAAGTACCACATTGTTATAGTAGTCAGATACTATGTACCACATTGTTATTATTGTCAAATACTATATACCACATTGTTATAATAGTCAGATACTATGTACCACATTGTTAT
>NW_018440294.1:0-295 GCF_002113885.1 Mizuhopecten yessoensis
CAGATTTAGGTTTATTGTGACCTTTATATAGAGTGCAAATGATTCTCTTTTTTAGATCCTTTGGTACAAAAGAAAACGTTTTAAAGGCAAAAAGGTAAAAATGACACCCCGAATGATGCACAGATGTGTAGAACAAATTAGTCCGGTTTTCCCGCCAATATAAGGGTGCATTTGAATGATACTGATACAGAATGAGAAACAACGATACTACATATAAATGTAACGTGGATTCCATGGGCGGACATCGGGGAGGGTTAGTATACCTGTATGTATATGTATATATATAATAAAAAGG
>NW_018440295.1:0-295 GCF_002113885.1 Mizuhopecten yessoensis
TTTGCGAGTTAGATAGCTCCCAGTATAAAGGTCACTCTTTCAGGATTGGGGGGGCAACATTAGCAGCGGAAAGAGGCATGACAGATGCCAAAATTCGCTTATTGGGCAGGTGGAAATCGGAAGCATTTAAAAAGTACATCCGTTCAGTTCCCATATACAATCCCAATCAACATTAAGGATACAGGCGCGTTGGCCCCTGTATGAAAAACACTTTTAGGCTTTAATAATAACATAGGTAATCGGCAGGCGGGTGGGCCCCTGCTTAGTTTTGAGCAACATATTGAACAAGTGTTTA
>NW_018440296.1:0-295 GCF_002113885.1 Mizuhopecten yessoensis
AAACAAATACTAGAGGTAGACGCTATACATCACAAACAACTACTATAGGTAGACGCTATACACCACAAACAACTACTAGAGGTAGGTTTTGAACACCACAAACACCTACTAGAGGGAGGTGTTAAACACCACAAACAACTACTAGAGGAAGGTGTTAAACACCACAAACAACTACTACAGGTAGGTGTTAAACACCACAAACAACTACTAGGGGTAGGTTTTAAACACCACAAACACCTACTAGAGGGATGTGTTAAACACCACAAACAACTATTAGAGGTAGGTTTTAAACACC
>NW_018440297.1:0-295 GCF_002113885.1 Mizuhopecten yessoensis
AAGCGAGATATGGGGCTTTCATAAAGCACCAGAGATAGAAAAGCTTCATTCTGGGTTTTGTAAACGATTGCTTGGTGTCAAATAAAGTACATGTACTGATTTTGTATATTACGAGCTTGGTAGACAGTCACGTTACATAAATAGAAAGTTAAAAGTTATAAAATACTGGTTAAAATTAAAGGAATCCAAAAATTGCATATTGGCCAAATGTTTAGAAGAGCGATTAATAATGAATGATGATTGGATAAACAACAAGAACTAGATAAACTTGGTTTATCTTACTTTTGGACTAGTG
>NW_018440298.1:0-295 GCF_002113885.1 Mizuhopecten yessoensis
GATAATTATCGCTAGTTGTATAGTATATAATTGGTTTAAGCAATACTTTGCTGTCATCTGTTCTTATGATTTAAAAAAAAAAAGATAAAAAAAATATTATGTTGTTAGGTTAGTACGATAGAGCATCTTTTCCGTTTATATTGAATTAGTTTTTATCATACAAGCATATTTCAGTACATTCCAGACATAAGTAGATACCTAGGTTTTAAAACCTAATAGATGGAACCCCAATACCTTTAAATGATGTATGATTAGTTTTGTATCTACAATCTATTGATGCAACGAATTAATTTTA
>NW_018440299.1:0-295 GCF_002113885.1 Mizuhopecten yessoensis
ATCAACTATTAGATACAGATTACAAAAACACTTCTTGAATGCTAGAAAAGAAGATATCATCAACGATAATGCATACAGCACTTCTAATTATAATTTAAAAAAATCTGTTTGAAATTGTTTAAAGAAATGAATTAATAAATTTATTTGTTACATTGCCTTACTTTGTTTCGTTATAATAAAACAGTTATAGAATGGGTAATTAAGGAAATAGCAAATGTATGGTCACCCTTGGTGAAAAACTTTTTCCCTTTGCGGCTTTGCCCTCGGGGGACCATAGATTTGCTATTTCCCAAAA
>NW_018440300.1:0-295 GCF_002113885.1 Mizuhopecten yessoensis
ATTCACGATGATGACTGTACTTGTAACCCCTCCCACACAGGAAGTTTGAAGTCACATAGATAATGATTGAAACAAAACCATCCCCGTGTCAGTAAAATGAGGGTTGGAAGCAGGTTTAACCCGGCATGACTATACCAGTTTTAGGTCTAGTTTCTTGATATCCGAAAGCCCTCCGACTCATAGGTTAAATGTCAAACGATTTTATCATGTATTGCATGTACACGAGGTTATAATACAAATTTAAATTAATAAAGTGGAGAGTGAGCTTACAAAGTATACAGGTAGTGTTCCATAT
>NW_018440301.1:0-295 GCF_002113885.1 Mizuhopecten yessoensis
TCTTATATAAACAACAATTTAATAGAAATTACTGTGGGATATCTTCTATAAACAACAATGTAATAGATATAACTGTAGGATACCTAATATAAACAACAGTATACTAGATATAACTGTAGGATATCTTATATTAACAACAATTTAATAGAAATTACTGAAGGATACCTTATATAAACAACAATGTAATAGATATAACTGTAGGATACCTAATATAAACAACAGTATGATAGATATAACTATAGGATATCTGATATAAACAGCAATATAATAGATATAACTGTAGGTTATCTTATAT
>NW_018440302.1:0-295 GCF_002113885.1 Mizuhopecten yessoensis
TAGATACCAGAAATTTGTAGGTTGTGTAGATACCAGACATTTGTATGTTGTGCAGATACCAGACATCGGTAGGTTGTGTAGATACCAGACAATGGTAGGTTGTGTAGATACCAGAAATTTGTAGGTTATGTAGATACCAGAAATTGGTAGGCTGTGTAGATACCTGAAATTTGTAGGTTGTGTAGATACCAGACATTAGTAGGTGGTGTAGATTCTAGACAATGGTCGGTTGTGTAGATACCACAAATTGGTAGGTTGTGGAGATACCAGAAACTTGTAGGTTGTATATATACCA
>NW_018440303.1:0-295 GCF_002113885.1 Mizuhopecten yessoensis
AATAGAACATTTGCTTAAACTATAGCGCAATGTCATTATTAATTATTTGCTTACCAAATTGACCGATTAAACGATTACTCGATCGGAAAATTGTTCGAGTAACCGGTTTACAAAATTTGACCGGTTTGACAACCCTAATATATATACCACATTGTACTAAGATAGATGTCATACATCGTGTGATAACAGCATAAAAATTAACAAAGATATTGATACATAGTCAACGTACTAATTAAAATTTGATAGACCTTCAAAAGCACAGGAAATAGAGACACAGTTCACGAAGGCGCATTTT
>NW_018440304.1:0-295 GCF_002113885.1 Mizuhopecten yessoensis
ATAACGGGTATTATGAAATCGTTAATTTTCCTTCTGGATATGCTAACATACAAATTTCTTGTAAAGATGTGTAAGATAAATCTGCATGGTACTGTGCTGTGGTAAAATAATGGATTGCAGAATTATGGGAAAGAAATGTACTTAAGTACCAATATAAGTTAAAGTTCTACAATCAATACGAATTTCTCCAATATCCTCATCTTTTTTTCCAAACCATTCCGCTGAAACTGTTCTAGAGGTACATCCGAATTATTACTGGCAGCAAATTATTTTACAAATAGTACTCCTGATAACA
>NW_018440305.1:0-295 GCF_002113885.1 Mizuhopecten yessoensis
TATCGCGAGGATGGATGTACGATCTAGGTTTATGTTTGCTATACCGTTTCGTCTTACACGTTTACCTGTGATTTTGTGGAACAACTTTATCTCGCACAGGTGAGTATATGACACATGAACGTAACGTACCCATTCATTTTTCAATACACGAAATCGACAGAATATGATTTTGGTGGACGCTTGAGTAATTATGCGGACGGCAATCCTGTAAATTTCCTCCTAACTTTAATGAAATAATACTCCAGTCATCCTACTTGCCGTAAAACATTAACTCAATTTAATGTTAAGAATAACT
>NW_018440306.1:0-295 GCF_002113885.1 Mizuhopecten yessoensis
TCTATCCCATTTCTGTACTTTGTTTCTTTTTATCATTAATAATATGATGTACAGTACAAATGCACTGTAAACAGAGATGATGATTTCTTGAAATTCAACAGAATTTTTGAACTGCGTTTATGATATTAAGACATATTTAAACAAAGCAAGCGCTTAAATAAACAGCATTCCAATTAATTTATTTTTTATGGCAAAATTCATAAAAATGTACACACCAAATTTCGGTGGAAGACAAAATTATTAACATTGTAAAATCTAAATTCAAGGTAGACTTATTAGAAGAAAAAACAAGAGG
>NW_018440307.1:0-295 GCF_002113885.1 Mizuhopecten yessoensis
CATATGAGGTCCATTAAATATTAATTTATCGTCAATAATTATTTTGTATTTTGTCGTAACATAACATTTACGATAAAAGAAATAGCAATGATAAGTCGAAGATCTTGTATACCACTTTACCACGACCTAGTTCGTAGGTCGTCTCAAAGCGGTACACATATATTATCCATAGTTATTGGGCCGTTGCAGCCAGCCAATATCTTTCTCAACTCTCTGGGGAGCACACAGGCGGTGCTGCAATTTCGGTGCTCATAACTAGCACTCAACGATTCTAGCACTGCCCAACCACGTACTC
>NW_018440308.1:0-295 GCF_002113885.1 Mizuhopecten yessoensis
TGTTCCAAACCTTGATGGCACCATCATCGTATCCGACACATACACACTTCCCTGGAAAATACAAAGAGAGCCTGTCGAAATCTTTGTTATAGAAACAAATATTGAAAAAATTACCTGCCTTTATGATCAAACCTGTACAAACACATATGACAGTAAGGTCACATTTAGTTTTATATTTAGTTCTGTCAATTTGCTTCTATGACAAAAATATCGCCAATAGGGAATTGGCTTTCACAAATCATTATAAGAGGAAATTCATGTTTAAGGGTATTTTCAGCTCAAAATTTTACCATTT
>NW_018440309.1:0-295 GCF_002113885.1 Mizuhopecten yessoensis
GTTATAAATGGTTTTCAAGATCATGCATCGACCTTTCAGTAACTATCCTTGTCTCCCATTCTTACAAATTGACTAACCGTCACCATGTCAAGGGTAATACTAATCCTTTTTTTTTGTTGAAACTGCTAACTATATTTTTCAATGTCTGATACTAAACTACCTTTACAAACAAATGCAGATTGGCAAAGTTACTATAAGCTACAATTCAAATCAATGACTTTATATTAATACACTTCTCACTGTCAGAGTCAAAAATGTAAGGACTGCTATTCTCATACGTATTCCTGTGTTTGTC
>NW_018440310.1:0-295 GCF_002113885.1 Mizuhopecten yessoensis
ATTTTAATGTGATTTTACATGTGATAAATTCTCAGGGAGAAATGCATGTCTATTTACTGAAATGTGTTAAAATAAATGTTTTGATTTGAATTCTATTGTTCTTATTATTCTTAGTTGTACGATTCAGAAATATACAACATGTTTATAGAAGTTCCACAATAGCACTCGGTGATATATTAATAGTTACTGGAATTGATGGCTTTCCCATTTTCATTTGGAAACATAGACATATTGGTTTTGAACGAAGCCATGACCGTGTTGATGTGGTATGGGAATGGTTCACGCTCTTAACATT
>NW_018440311.1:0-295 GCF_002113885.1 Mizuhopecten yessoensis
GCCATATAAAAATAAAAATGAATACTCTATCCTTTTCCTTGATAAAAACTGCATCAGTATTTGCTGCTTGAGGGTTTAAAAAATACACGTACAAGCATATTACAATAATTTCACATTTTAATGCCTATTGTAAAATTTCAGTTTCAAAACATCTTGATGAAATACTTGTTATTCATAATCACTTATGAATGGTGATAATTAATACATGTTTCACAGTATAAATTTCATAATACATTGCATATAAGCCATGGTCTTTGTTTTTTGAAAAAAATATCTATAACATATATATATATAT
>NW_018440312.1:0-295 GCF_002113885.1 Mizuhopecten yessoensis
TGCATTATTGATGCCATTATGTAATTGTTAATGGAAAAGGACGTTGTTTAGTTGTAATAATTTGTGTCCGATTCCTTATGAATTGTTCAAATAAAATATGTTTAAACTAAAACTAAAAACCATCCCAAATAATAATAGTATAGGCATATAGAAGATCTTTAGAAAACAATCGTTTAGTAATTAAAGTGAAGGTCATCGATCTATTAAGAAATGTACATTAACGAAGGTTTTAATCATTTTAAGAATAAAACAAAGAGCTATGGCGGGTTGCTATGCCTATTTCCCCAAATCTATG
>NW_018440313.1:0-295 GCF_002113885.1 Mizuhopecten yessoensis
CTAGGGTATGTTTTCTCTGTCACCCCTTAGGGTATGATTTCTCTGCCACCCCCTAGGGAATGATTTTCTGTCACCCCCTGGAATATTATTTCTCTGTCACCTCTTAGGGAATGATTCCTCTGTCACTCCCTAGAGTACAATTTTTCTGTCATCCCTAGGGTATGATTTCCGTCACCCTGTCGGCAACAATTTTTCTGTCCTTGTCAGTCTACCCTCCCTTTGACATAGATGTTACCCTGTCAGTCCACCCTCCCTCCGACATAGAAGTTACCTTATCAGTCCACCCTCCCTCCGA
>NW_018440314.1:0-295 GCF_002113885.1 Mizuhopecten yessoensis
ATTGTCCAAACCTGGTTCTGTTACTGTAGTCATTATAACACAGGTTGACAGCATTTATCTTAGACATAATCATTCTGTACATTCTACAAGACCATGTGGAAATCTTGGACAAAATGCCTAAAGGCAAAACCTTTAAGTAAACTCTGACGAATTTGTATGCCCTTTGATTATTATTTGAACATTTGGACAACAAAATAGAAATCTTGATGAAATCCGTAGATACTGTAGAATGTAAATCTGAAGGGTAACAAACCCTAGAGATTAAGTCTGAAGGGTAACAACCCTAGAGATTAAG
>NW_018440315.1:0-295 GCF_002113885.1 Mizuhopecten yessoensis
AAACATCATCATCATCACTATCATCTTACATTATCATCATCTTCACCATCATCATCTTCCTGACATAATTCTGAACATCATCATCCTCATCACCATCATCTGACATCATCATCATCATGTAAGATATTATTCTTAATATTATCATCTGACATCATCAACATTATCATCTTCATCATCATCTTATATTCTTAACATTATCATCTAACATCATCATAATTGTCTTGCATCATCCTCATCAGCCATCATTATAATATGTCATCATTTTTATCTGATATCATAAGCAGATATTAAAAAA
>NW_018440316.1:0-295 GCF_002113885.1 Mizuhopecten yessoensis
TGAGAATTTTCTGTTGGAGTTTGATTGATTGTTCTGTATGTGTTAACTGTTCCCTGGGTAATGATGAACATTGCTCATTACACCTTCACGTTGTCCAGGTGACCGCTACCTTCAGTGACAAGACATTCACGTTTTGTCTTTGGACCTGACCAGTATGTTGTTGTACTTTCAGAACATGATTGACCTGTCTTTGACTACACCCATCCAAGATGCCAGCGTGTTCCAGTTTCCTCTGGACCTTGTGTCCAACCTTTTACAAGAGGTGAGTATTTATTATCTGGAAATTCCCTCTAGA
>NW_018440317.1:0-295 GCF_002113885.1 Mizuhopecten yessoensis
ATGAGGGGCCACAAGTAAAGAAGTTAACTTCCCCCTCAAAATCAAGCACCTTGATCGTTTTCCCGCACATATTTTAACAAAATATCAAAGCGTTTCATCCATTTTTGGATAATTTTCTCAAAGGACATGTCTATTTGATATGTTTAGTATCTTTCCTGTAACCAAAACGTTACACATTGTAGTATCGTTTTATTTTACATAATAAGCCCCCCCCCCCAAAGAAAACCCCCAACATTTTTCTGGTCCCCCTCCCTCCTATCCATAATTTACCAAATGACAAATAAAGTCTATTATG
>NW_018440318.1:0-295 GCF_002113885.1 Mizuhopecten yessoensis
TTGTATGTTGTGTACTGTTACATTCACCCTCATTGGAGAAGGCAAAAATACAGGTGAATGTTAAACTGCTTTCCCAGTATGCGGTGGTTGTATTCATGTTTGTACTCAATAATTGGTACCACAACGTGACGAAGAACATACGTCAGGTGCGACACAAAACGGGCGAGTGTTATGATTTTCTTTCTTTAAACTTAGGACAAGAAATTATGTGACATATTCTTTTGTAAAAAACACCTAATACCTAACACCTAATAATCACAGGTCTACCAATCGAGACTGGGAGATGTATTATACA
>NW_018440319.1:0-295 GCF_002113885.1 Mizuhopecten yessoensis
TTAAATAAAGTTTATCTTATCTGAAAATCTCATTCTGAAAGCAGTTTTCTGAATCAGTAAATATCAGAGACCAACAAAAGCTAAGCTCTTTTAAGGTTTTGCCTTTTCATATCATGAAAATATTGTATCTAACATTCAAATAGATAACATGACATGACCTCAAATAATTATCCTGCGTTTCTTTATCCTTTTGGTGTATATTGATTGTGGTAAATGAATAAATTATTTATTTATTCATTTATTTATTTATTTATTCCCTGCGTTCCTTTATCTTTTAGTATATATTGATTGTGAT
>NW_018440320.1:0-295 GCF_002113885.1 Mizuhopecten yessoensis
AATTTCTAATTAGCAGCTTTGACAGATTGTAGGACTAGCAGTGTAACGGTCCTAACTTAGACCATTGCAGTGTCTGGTTAATGCTATGGTTTTGTATTTTTTTCTCAAATAATCATTTTTGAAACAAGACTAATTCTGTAAACTTATCGACACTTGTAATTTTTGAGGATCATTTCTTTAGAAAAAGACTGACAAATTACATAATACTGACGATGATGAAAATACTGATAAATGATATTATTTGATTTTCACTTGATGGTACTCTTAACCTGAAGTTGGTAAGGTTCACAGTTAC
>NW_018440321.1:0-295 GCF_002113885.1 Mizuhopecten yessoensis
GTGTAAAAACACATTACTGTTTGATTCCCAATTTAAACGCGTTTTTGTGCAGAACGAAAAAATCACATATTCTGACACATTTTTGTCAGCATTGCCTGCAGGGTTTCACGAGTAGCGTACTATTAAACAAACACTGTGTTCCACTCACAAGACACAGAGAGGAGAATTCCCCAGTGAAGACGACGCTCTGTTGTCGTTTGGAGAATTTCAGAAACAAATGAAGGTACCATTCGTCATCTATGCCGATTTTGAAACATTTGTAGAGAAAATGGACTCCTGTGAGCCAAACCCAGAC
>NW_018440322.1:0-295 GCF_002113885.1 Mizuhopecten yessoensis
GAGCGTATCAGTAGTCAGGCGATGAATACACTTGCAGAGAGAAAGTTCAACCAACCAGATCTCCTTCCTCTTACTGAGGATATTGTTTGTCTTAGGAAATACCTCTTGAAAGAAATACCACTAAAGATGGAAGGATTGCAACAGTTCCCTGAAGTGGGGATATGGAGACAACTAGCTTTGCTGGTGCTTTGTAGAGTCTGTATATTTAACAGACGGAGGGGAGGTGAAGTTGGAGCAATATTGTTAAATTCCTACAATGGCAGATGCAAAGAGGATGGCAGCCAGGAACTGACAG
>NW_018440323.1:0-295 GCF_002113885.1 Mizuhopecten yessoensis
AAAAGAAATTATGAAGAAAAAAATAATATTCATGAGTTTATCATAACAATGGGTTGTGACTTGTGTTGCAATTCTCTGTAAAGTTCATTACGTATATAGTATATTCAACATGTGTATTTCAAGTATCTAGTTGGACGTTTTGGATTGAAGGTTTTACAAGAAGTGTTTTATTGTTTGCCCAGTATCAATTTTCTAACGTCCAACGGTATTGTTTCATATATACCGTTCAATCGTGTAATAATTATTACCTTTCAAGTTATGTGTATGTAAGGAATGTATGTGTTATTTCCTTTTA
>NW_018440324.1:0-295 GCF_002113885.1 Mizuhopecten yessoensis
TTACATGGTGCCGATTAACCGATTCTATGTTATAGTGTTTGGCGGTGATACGGTGTTCCGTTATGTTATAGTGTTTGGCGGTGATACGGTGTTCCGTTATGTTATGGTACTACTTTCATTACTTTTATATTTAAAAAGTGAAAAGCAGTCGAATTTGAATCGAAGGCAATCTGTCTCTTATGTGTATTACAGAATTCTACCTGTTTGTTTTATGTGTATATATAATATAATACCGATGAAATCTAAATAAATCGATTACTATCAAAATTTGCAATTTCCTATGTCCCACATTTTA
>NW_018440325.1:0-295 GCF_002113885.1 Mizuhopecten yessoensis
CACTTTTGACCAATGTTGGAGGTTAGAATATTGAACACTTTTGACCAATGTTGGAGGTAAGAATATTGAACACTGGTGACCAACATTGTCGGTAAGACTGTTGAACACTGGTGACCAACAATGTAGTTCAGAATATTGAACCCTCGCGACCAACAGTGGAGGTAAGAATATTGAACACTGGCGACCAACAATGTAGTTCAGAATATTTAACACTCGTGACCAACAGTGGATGTTAGAATATTGAACACTTTTGACCAATGTTGGAGGTTATAATATTGAACACTTTTAACCATCT
>NW_018440326.1:0-295 GCF_002113885.1 Mizuhopecten yessoensis
ATTTCGTGATATTTTTTTCTTCTTTTCTATTTTGCTGTCTTTGGAATGACCAAAATATGGCGATAATGAAAATTACTGACAAATGCATTGCTTTTTGTTGGTGCCAAGAAAACTTCAACGTTGACTTACCTGAAAGTCCTCGATCGCCTTTTGGTCCAGGAAATCCGCTCAATCCTGGTATTCCGGATGGACCGTCCAAACCAGGTAGACCAGGTCTTCCGGGCTCACCTCTCCTGTTTTTACACTCAACCTTCAATGTACAGCCGGAACTCTCGTCTTCCCCGTCAGTAGGAGG
>NW_018440327.1:0-295 GCF_002113885.1 Mizuhopecten yessoensis
CAGATATACAGCAGTATACCGTTAATGGTGATAAACTGAAGTACGTCAGTGCTAGTCCATTTCCACCTCAGTCCAGTTCCAAAAACCTCAGTGGTATCGCTGTACACGACGATACCATATTATTGGGTACAGATAGCTTTGTACACATGTTGGAAATGGATGGAACCGAATAGAAACGTATCCCTTGGGATGGAAAATGCACATATGTAGCTGTGTGTAGTGAACTGGGACGATTTTGTTATTCGGACAAGAACAAAGTAGTGTGCTGCAAAATAGACGGAACGGAAATATTCCG
>NW_018440328.1:0-295 GCF_002113885.1 Mizuhopecten yessoensis
AGGCTGGAGAGCCAAGGGTCGTGGGTTCGAGCCCCAGCGACGGCAGTATCTTTATCACTTTTCCTCGTCCTATTACAAATGTATGCATCTTAATTCAGATAATATATAAGATGTAAACGCAAAACAATGGTTTTATTGAACTCATATAGTTAAATATATACAAGAAATACAGCAAATTTCATCTGGAATCTACAGTGAGTTATGCTAAAAAGGCCATACCTATTAAAGAAGTCACCAAGAATCATTTATTGAACCACATAAAAGTAAAATGTCTGTTTGAAGGCCAACCTTTCAC
>NW_018440329.1:0-295 GCF_002113885.1 Mizuhopecten yessoensis
ACCAACATATGTTTATCAACCCGAGGCCTTTCTGAATCTTGTTTTATAAAAAGATACGATTTGGTTTCTAAGGTGATAAGTAATGCTGGTTTCACATCAGTAACGTAGAGTAGACTGCTATGTATACGTTGATCGTCTTCATGAATCGATTCGATAATTAATTTTAGTCCAAAATAACGTGATTAGTATCTGTTGTATATTTCTGCTGATGTAACAGTTAAAATTATAAATATCAAAGTGTACACTATGCTACAGAAATTATACAGGAAATATCATAAAGGAAATGCCTTCTAAT
>NW_018440330.1:0-295 GCF_002113885.1 Mizuhopecten yessoensis
TCAATTTTTCTGAACTTTGATCAATATAAAGTTCTGACAAAATTCCAGTTATGTCATTTTCAGTATTAAATCAAGTTGAAATATTTGGAAATTGTCATAATTATTTTAATGCCACTGACAATGTCTATACATTGTTTTGACACTTGATTGTGACGTGGATATTTTCAAGACCTTTATCTATTTTTAAACATATGCAATTTACTCTCTAAATATATATTTCAAAGGTCAAGACAGATTATTACGATCGGACTTCATGGCTATGTTCAAAAGATAGGGAAATTGGACTTAAAAAAAA
>NW_018440331.1:0-295 GCF_002113885.1 Mizuhopecten yessoensis
ATGGCTGATTATACTGCTGAAAACAAACTCACAAGGAAGTTGAGGGTATACGGTCCATGTCTCTGTGAACATCATTATGTTTGGTCAATTTCTCAGTTTATTATGGCTTTAATTAATTTTTCATCAGTTCTTAATTAATAGTCTATTAGACAGAATATTGTACCTGCTACAACTTAAATGTTTATTAATGGATTTTTAGGAAACTTTGCACAAAAATGCATCATATGATCTTGTGTCTTCTTCAGACTTATGGTTTATGTATCCTTTTCACTAGAGTTATGCCCCTTGATAGTTC
>NW_018440332.1:0-295 GCF_002113885.1 Mizuhopecten yessoensis
ACACATTATATGATTTTAAGTCCATAACATTTGATGAAAAAATCAGTTAAGGCAGTTACATATACAAAGTGGAAGTGGGGCATTCCATGTTGCCAAGTACAGTTAAACAATTTCAAATGTATATTAATCATAATTGTATGGTTAACATATGCAGTCAGTTAATTTATAATAATGCAAATTGTAAAAATGTTTTAAATAATCTATCACATATTTTTTATTAATATTTTAATATCGAAAAGAAAAATTAATTCCCATTTTTAAATATTGTTCTCACTTGAAAATAAATCTCAGTTCA
>NW_018440333.1:0-295 GCF_002113885.1 Mizuhopecten yessoensis
CGCAAATTCAAATATTTGCCAAATATCGTTTGAAGTATAATCACTAATATATGAATTTCGCAAAATATTACATTACAATATTGTCACATTAATCCAACAGCCTCACAATCAAAACAACTGTGTCGAGAACATAGGTGGTTTGGTTAACGAGGTTTCTGTTTGTATACAGAATGTTAAGCAGTATATTTTCCCTGTAAATTCAAGTTTACATTAACATGCAAATATTGATCTTCCATTTTTCTTTATAGAATTCCTGTCAACAAAGTCAACATCTGATTATTTATATATTTATTTT
>NW_018440334.1:0-295 GCF_002113885.1 Mizuhopecten yessoensis
ACATAGTAATAAAATGTGAAGGGCAAAATTAAAATTTGGCGAAAACACAGAGGCACGGTAAAACAATATTTTGCTGGTAGTCTAATGTCTAAATGATATTTTCAAAATTGTAAACCTAATCAAACTGGCTGAAATTCATGGCACAACGATGAAATATATTCCAAATAATTACGCCTTAAGTATTTCAGTAATATACATATCTCTGACTATTTAGGAACAGGTGAGCAAAACCCATGGACATCATGTTGTTCATTTGTATATGGGCATTCAAATTTCATCGATTTGTATACATCAG
>NW_018440335.1:0-295 GCF_002113885.1 Mizuhopecten yessoensis
TTTGTACCTGTATCTTGCTTTTACCGAATAAATATTATTATTAAGAACAGTTTGCCGGCCGGGAACCAAATCCCCATCTTAGTAGCTAAGGAACAAAACCTGACTTGGCCGAGAGTCTGTGGAAAAATGTCCTCACTAAGTCTTCTAGCATGGCAGAGGAATGTGGAGCCGAGGAACTGAACCCTGTAATTGGATTTGAAAAATACTGAGAAGACTACTAGATTATCTCCTGTAATCAAAATTCTTCCCATGGTGTGATTTAATTATGATAACTGTTACAGTTACTTGTCAAAAT
>NW_018440336.1:0-295 GCF_002113885.1 Mizuhopecten yessoensis
AAATCAAGATCAGTTACCAGCAATATTATCTTCTTGAAGAATATGAAGAATATTATGAAAAGATCGATAGCCAAAAAACAATGATCTTTTTAACAATATCTAAGATGAAATAATAAAAGTTGTGTAGATATTAAAATAGGATTTTAAATTGTGGACGATGTCAATAGAACTTTTTGTTTCTTGTCCCCTTGCCAACGCCCAATATCCCAGCATCCTCTTCTAAAACCTTATCGCTTCCGTTTCAGATAGACAGACTTCAGAGTATTAAGGCTAATCTCCCCTCTTTCGATATTAT
>NW_018440337.1:0-295 GCF_002113885.1 Mizuhopecten yessoensis
ACATCTGTGTCTCGTTGAGGTAATGCAGAGAACAAGTATAGCATACGTGGAGCGTCTCTGTAGAGATGGGTTGCAATGTTTTCTTGCAATTTGGGAAACGCTCAGCGTAATGAGTGTTCGGAAGACCAAGGGAGGGAGTGGGACAGAAACTCACTCAGATGCTGAACAGGCATCTAATGAGGCTTATGTGAAGGAAAAAGGAGGACAGGAATGTAAAGCCAATTGTCGGAGCACGGTGACTGTTTACCGCCGCGGATCTCCCATCCTAAGTAGGCTCCAAGACAGTGGTTGACAA
>NW_018440338.1:0-295 GCF_002113885.1 Mizuhopecten yessoensis
GGGAAAAAAGACACAGAGATGTAGAATATGCATTTTGCCATTTAAATGTTTTCTGGTTTTATATAAAGGACAGTAACAACCTACCAGCACACACACAGATAATATCAATATCGTTAACAGATTGTAATACATGCACTTATACATACACCGCTTAGATAGTGGTTGTACTATTATTCGTTAATATATTCCAATTGGAAACCTTTACAGTAATCGGGCACAAATCCTGACTGGACGTCCAGTTCAAATTATGGCAGATATTCCCGAATGTTTTCCGGCTGATTTTGTTTCTCACGGA
>NW_018440339.1:0-295 GCF_002113885.1 Mizuhopecten yessoensis
GACTTTTAGAACATTATAGATGTTTATATTTCTATTTAAAGCAAAACCTGTCTTATTTTATCCCAGTCTACTTCGATATCATGTAAAATACAACATTTTGTTGTAATCTCAATTCGCACGAAAACCGACGAACAACGCTGATATATTCTGTCTAATCGGTCGAACAAGTCTTTTTACCCAGCATGACGGACTAGACTGGCTCCATCATATCTATGCATATGTGTAAATATTCTGATGTGCTCTTGAAATTAAGTGCCGATACTAACGATTTAAGTTTCATTGTATGCACAAACTT
>NW_018440340.1:0-295 GCF_002113885.1 Mizuhopecten yessoensis
TACATTAACCATACACACGTATGTGATCAATGTTATGTTGATAAACTAACCATACACATGTATGTGCTCAATGTTATTTTGATACATTAACCATACACATGTATATGATCAATGTTATTTTGATACATTAACCATACACTTGTATCTGATCAATGTGATGTTGATACATTAACCATACACTTGTATCTGATCAATGTGATGTTCATACATTAACCATACACATGTATGTGATCAATGTGATGTTCATACGTTAACCATACACATGTATGTGATCAATGTTATGTTGATACATTAA
>NW_018440341.1:0-295 GCF_002113885.1 Mizuhopecten yessoensis
GCCTTATGGAACTTGAGAAGAAGATTGTTAAAGCTTTTAACCAAATAGGACTCAAATGCACAAAGTGTCCATATGTGTCCAGTGTGTCTTCTCTGTACGAAGGAAGGAAGGAACCAGGCAGGAAGGGGAGAGACACCGTGCAGATGAATTCTGCGGTGCATGTTGGACTGACACAGACAAGAATTGACAATGAACAAAGGAACACAACAAGACCGACATGGGGGAACTGCAAAAGAGGATAAAAGAAACCAACACGCACCGAGGAAATCCGCCAAACAAGTCAAGTAGACCTGAT
>NW_018440342.1:0-295 GCF_002113885.1 Mizuhopecten yessoensis
TTTTTTTTTGTGATCACATTTTCTTTCTTGGAAAGTAAAAAGACCAAAAGTAAAATCCAGATACAGTGAAACTTTCATTTTCGCAAACATGTGATACCTACTATTCAGCCAATATAAACTGCTGTTACAGTTCTGTGTAAGGAGATACTTTAACACAAGTGACCTACCTCCTCCTTGACAGTGCCAAACTCTGGGTCCAACGCCTTGAAGGAGTACCTATAGTTGCCTGGTCTGTCGTAAATGGCTTTAAAATCTTTTAGAGTGATCTCCCCTAATCTGTGGGTGAAACAAAGAC
>NW_018440343.1:0-295 GCF_002113885.1 Mizuhopecten yessoensis
TGTTGTTGATTAGAAGTGTCGTTTTCAGATTCTTTTCTTTTCTGGTTGCGTCCTTTTCAGTTTCTGTTGTTAATTGGTAGCGTCGTTTTCACTTTCTGTTGTTGTATGTCTAGTAGCGTCGTTCTCTATTTCTGTTGTTGCTTGGTATCGTAGTTCTCTATTTCTGTTGTTTTCTGGTAGCGTCGTTCTCAGTTTCTGTTGTTGTTTGTCTATCACGTGTCGTTGTCAGGTTTTGTTGTTGACTGGTAGCGTCGTTCTCAGTTTCTATTGTTGTTTGGTAGCGTCGTTCCCAGTT
>NW_018440344.1:0-295 GCF_002113885.1 Mizuhopecten yessoensis
TTCATATTAAACATTTCATACACACCATACATCTGTATAGAAACATTCATATTAAACATTTCATAAACACCATAGATCTGTATAGAACATGCACATCAATTATTTCATGCACACCATACATCTGTAAAGAACCGTCATATAAAATATTTCATACACACCACTTCATAATCTGTAAACACACCACTTCATACATCTGTAAAGAACCTTTGTATCAAACATTTCATACACACACTACATCTGTATAGAAACATTCATATTAAACATTTCATACACACCATACATCTGTATAGAAACA
>NW_018440345.1:0-295 GCF_002113885.1 Mizuhopecten yessoensis
TAATTTCTGCAGCTGGAAATATGAAGACAGGGCCTGCATAAATATTTACTTACTAGTAACCTTTTCCTCAAAAACAAAAAGATCGAATCAAGATTTTTAAGATTCAAGATTTTTTATTCACTCTTGACACACATTTCGTGTGTAACAGGAGGTCAATCTTCGAATACATTTTATAATGGCAGACAAACTGGAAAGATTGGTGTATTTAAAAGCAAATGCATACATACTAGGCATAGCATGCATCCATATTGTATCATACATACATATTATAGCATACATACATATAACATCATAG
>NW_018440346.1:0-295 GCF_002113885.1 Mizuhopecten yessoensis
AAGTTTGTCAAACCAGATTGATATTATAACACAAGTGGACAAAGTTTTGATACCGCATGGTAATGAATTGATCCTATGGTTAATTGGAGTCTAGAGCTTGTATGTAAAGTTCTAAGCCAAGACATAATTTATTTTCGAAACCCATGAATAAAGTCAGATTTTAACTAAACCATTGAGATCACACCCAAGATAGCGTTTTCTTCTAACATTGTATCAAACCCTTTATAAATGACACAGAATATTATTAGTGCCCTACTGCAAATTCAATTAAGGATTTTCTTAAATTGATGCATCC
>NW_018440347.1:0-295 GCF_002113885.1 Mizuhopecten yessoensis
GACTTTTCCGCGTCGGCACATGAACCGGAGGCCATATTGATGTCGGTAACCAGGTCTGAAATTGAACAAAAAAGTGCGCTTAGGTACACAATGATTGATAGGACGGTAATGGTACAACATATTTGTTTAAAATCAACACAGTTCAGATGTGTAACATCAATATACCGGGAATAATTACCTGCATGAGGTCCTAAAACTATATCGTTCATGGCACGGTTTTGTTTGTCAGTAATTGATATTAACAATCACCTCAAAAAAGCAATGATAGTTAATTCTCTTTGAGTTGAACCTCAGA
>NW_018440348.1:0-295 GCF_002113885.1 Mizuhopecten yessoensis
GATTTGTAGGTATCATGTATGTATCTAATCAGGCATTATCCAATATCAGAAACATAATTTGTGTCAGGAATGTATTACAAATTTGAAGTATACCCTTCAAATGAGCCTTACTTTTCTCTGATGACATTGTTTGAAAAAAAGCAACAAGCAGAAGTGAAAAAGAAACATCGATGGTTAATCCGAAAAATAATCTATTTATCAGATAATGCATGCATTATACATAAAACGTTGAAATAAATGTTTTTTTTCTGATTATTGTTTCGACTTTCAGAGTGGTCTTCTGCAAGATTTGCAA
>NW_018440349.1:0-295 GCF_002113885.1 Mizuhopecten yessoensis
TTATTTACCAGAACGGAAATATGTTTTACTGCCTGTTATACTAACGTCATTTATACAATTGTGTTTAGTCATGTTGTCAACAACAGACGTGCTGTAATTACTTCTACATTGAAAACTTGGGAACAGTGCTATTACTTATCGACGTTTATCTGTCGACATTAGAATTATATCGACATTCTCGCGAGAGAACAATCACAAGATTTGATTCAATGTAAACGTCATGCTTGAGATTTTACGATGAATATTTGACAATATGTCACAAATCATGCCTCCTCTTATCACATTCCCTCTGTCG
>NW_018440350.1:0-295 GCF_002113885.1 Mizuhopecten yessoensis
TTTTTCAAGAACTATTTGACCTACGCAATAAAAGTCCAGCCAAGACAAAAAATAATTATGCTCAACTTTAAAGCCCCAATTGTACAATGAAAGTAGTTTCAATTCCATGTAAAGTTATGGAGAAATTTTCAGAAATTTAGAAAACATTTTTTTTATTACTATATTAAAATTTTAGAAATGGAATTAATCAAGAAATTTATTTAAAATATATTTAATTAAAATACATGTTTCAACCTCGATTTATTTTTAATAGCTTCAGACATGCCTTGTCATATCATTGAGTGATCTACCGATC
>NW_018440351.1:0-295 GCF_002113885.1 Mizuhopecten yessoensis
CAATCCATTTAACTCACACATAGGTATGTCATCAAAGCAACCGAACAGTCCCGTGGTCCATTTTCTGTGTCCTTGAAGGCCTGTCAACATAAGTGGATTGCTGGCAGGTTCGGGCTGGGTAACAATTACGTTGGTAACGGACGTTGTCGGTTGCTGGTTGTACCGCATTTCCTGCTGCTGGATATATTTATGTTTTAATAAACGGCACATTTGTGCATAAAAATGTAAGGCACCTCGTTGCGTTACTCATAACTTTATTATCAAAGGAAGTGATGTTAGAACATAAGCTGTAAAT
>NW_018440352.1:0-295 GCF_002113885.1 Mizuhopecten yessoensis
TTTATCACAGACATTTGGGTTGGCATTATTTAGCAATGGGTTATATTTGGATTAATATTCAAGGAACAATTACTTGAGAGCTACAAATATAAATGACGTTATCCCTGTCCAGTGATTTTGATTGCATGAAAGCATATTGATAACTTCAAAGGAAACTTATTAAATGTATTCTAAAAACACATAACAAGTGTAACATTAGTTCAACGCAAATAACAAGTAGCAACTTATTAATAAACAAATCGATATGTAATCTATCTCCCACTTACCGTTATTACTTTCCTGTCACCTGATGTTT
>NW_018440353.1:0-295 GCF_002113885.1 Mizuhopecten yessoensis
CGTTAAAGTGCATGGAGTTTTTTTGTTGATCATATCAAGGAATTTTAATTGTTGTTAACTGTTAAGACAACCAATTGTCAATATATCTGATAATGTAACTATTACTGAAAATGGACCAGTTGGAAGATAACAGATCCACGAATGGAATCTTTAAGAAACTTTTTTTTTAATATTTTGATAAAATGGGTTAAAATGCACATGAACTGACATATTTCGTTGCCACATTCTCTTCTTCACGCGATTACAGCATCACCTACGCAACATATTCCAGATTTTGTCTCAAACCTTTACTAAG
>NW_018440354.1:0-295 GCF_002113885.1 Mizuhopecten yessoensis
AACAACGAGTCTTAAGTACTTTCATCTCTTCTAGGAGATTCTTCAAATATATATATATATAGGCTTGTAAAGGGAAACTTAATCATGTAAAACTAGTGTCAGTCAAAAGTGAAAATTGATCTTGTCAAAAACTTATTGTTCTATCAGAGAGTGAAGCAGAAAACAAACCAAATGTAAATTGATACAACTTGCCAATGTTTAATGCCGTTAGATATCCTTAAATTTGAGGTAATCATTGACAAGCATGTGTTAAGGTTGTATGATGTCCCAAGCCCACGTTGTACCTGTAATGTTA
>NW_018440355.1:0-295 GCF_002113885.1 Mizuhopecten yessoensis
GAGATTTCACGAAGAGCGTTGCACTTGCATAGCCTGTATGCTTACACATAGTCTACCGTTCAGTGATACACGGTAAGAAGAGTCGTCACATAGCAGAATTCAATGAACAACACACACCATTAAGAAAGGCTTTAATATAGTTCATGATTAATCTATTCTGATACCTTCAAGAGTATGTTTTGTGGCAAGGAGTATCGACACGTTGTTATTTCTCTCAACATTTATATATGTATGACTTTATACCTACATGAAATTGTAACAGTGCATATTTGTATGGGTAAGTATCACTTCACTT
>NW_018440356.1:0-295 GCF_002113885.1 Mizuhopecten yessoensis
ACACACAAGATTCCTAAACGTCTGCTTATCATTCGGCATAACGGGTTATCGCAACAACTTTGTTTACCTGTTGTCAGTATAATATGACCGGTTGAAATACTGTGCCGGGTACTTTTGACATGGTATATCTGAGGAAGTAACACGTGCAGGATCAAACTGAATGATCGCAACAGGCGACTAATTTGGGCCTCCTTCAGAGTTTGGGTTTTTCTTCCGTGTGTTCTACGAAGAGGACATGGAAGACACCAAAATGTATCTGTTCCCCCATTGCAACACTTGTGATTGTTTTCTTTTT
>NW_018440357.1:0-295 GCF_002113885.1 Mizuhopecten yessoensis
GTAGAAATGCAAATCATAAATGCTATCACCAAAATGCAAGCCTTGCCAGCACTACAAGAATTGTATGTAGAAAAGGATTCTGAAGAGGAGGCGCTGATCAATGATATTATGAAACCAAACTTCATTAACGACAGGCAATGTGTAGAAGATGGAATTTTTCTGTTGGGACCGACATGTGACAAAACTCTTGATGACAACGAATTCATCAGTGTCTCAGAAAAAGGTGGTGCTGATGTTCATGTGATAGAATATCGGAAGATATACATCACAAAATTGTCAGCTGCTGTTTATGGAA
>NW_018440358.1:0-295 GCF_002113885.1 Mizuhopecten yessoensis
GTATGTAATTTGGAGGGACGATTGACTAAAAACGACATGCTCCCCTGTCTTCAAGTTTCTGTCAATCACATTCCCAACGGAAGTCAAATCTGCCAGGTTCCTTGTCGCCTTGGTAACGTTGATGTAGTCAAATGCTACAGTCATGTTGCAGGTAAGAGCCGCATATTTCCCTATGAACGCCGTCTCATCGCTACAGTTGATAACTGTTAAGACATACATTTAAATACAAGTGTATCCAATTCTTTTTGAGCACGTTTATTATTTGAAATTATCTTTGTATACACCGGGAAAAGGG
>NW_018440359.1:0-295 GCF_002113885.1 Mizuhopecten yessoensis
GACGTAAGTGTCTGTCATCCGTTATACCGATCTGTTAATGTCGTCGGTGACGTTAGTGTCTGTCGTCTGTTATACCGATCTGTTAATGTCGTCTGTGACGTAAGTGTCTGTCTTCCGTTATACCGATCTGTTAATGTAGTCTGTGACGTAAATATCTGTCATCCGTTGTACCAATCTGTTTATGTCGCCTGTGACGTAAGTGTCTGTCATCCGTTATACCGATCTGTTTATGTCGTCTATGACGTACATTTAAGTGTCTGTCTTCCGTTATACCGATCTGTTAATGTCGTCTGTG
>NW_018440360.1:0-295 GCF_002113885.1 Mizuhopecten yessoensis
GTAGTACAGGGGTACAACGGTGTAGTACAGAGGTACAACGGTGTATTACAGGGGTACAACGGTGTAGTACAGAGCCAAGCCGGTTTGACATGGAGGAAACAAGATGGGATGTCACGTATTATATCCTACAATGACATATATCATACAGGAAATCACTATTTTCCAGATTATTACAAGTTGAAAAATATATGTTCTCAAACCTTTGATGTGCAACTTTTTACCTGCAGATCGATGTTTGAACCAAGTACTTTGGTGAAAGTGGTAGGTCCACCGACACCTAAGTATTATGGTGAAA
>NW_018440361.1:0-295 GCF_002113885.1 Mizuhopecten yessoensis
AAGGGCTACCAAGTTTGTTCAAATGAATTACCTTCGCCCATATTCCAGGTCACAAGGGTCAATTGTAATAAAGACCTTTAAACAACTTCTTCTGTATAACCAAAAGATCCAGGATGATAATATTTGGCCAGAAGGATGTTGGCATTCAGGGCTATCAAATTTATTGTAATGAATGACCTTCACTCATATTCAAGGTCAATTACCTTGATAATGAAATTTGGCCAATAACATGCTGGAATAAAGGGCTACGAAGTTTGTTCAAATGAATGACCTTCGCACATATTCAAGGTCACAG
>NW_018440362.1:0-295 GCF_002113885.1 Mizuhopecten yessoensis
CATGCAATTTATCAGAAATATCGTCTGTTACACTGCACTGATCCAAAGGGGTTCGTTACAAATGTATGAAATACACATATGGTATAGACCTATCGATATGAGTCACAGCACACATACAATTTTACAAGGCGTATGTGTATTTCAGACATTTGTAACAAATCCCTGTGCTCAATCGCAAGATCACTAACTTCTAACGCTATCAGTATCACGCGTCTATCAGTCACTGTTTCCTCAGTTTCTAACGACATGTCGAATAACGAGGCTGTTGCAGAATCTACCGACTGTAGTCAGGTTC
>NW_018440363.1:0-295 GCF_002113885.1 Mizuhopecten yessoensis
TGTGAAAACTTAAATTGAATATTCTGCACGTTTCAGTTCATGAAACGTTATTTGATCGACCTCAACACTGCGTTAGTGTCGAAAAAGGCCCCGTTCTACGAACGGTAAGTTTGTTTCTTTGAACTTATAAGGGATTCTTTATGAAATTAGGCAACATTCGACAACGTCACATTACATGCAGAATTGAAACAGGAATTGAGACAATTTTTTATTTCACTGTCCCATCCCATCCCTCCTGCATTTAGGCCTTAAAGGTTAATCGCTTTAAAGCGAGAATCTATATTTAGTTTTTGTG
>NW_018440364.1:0-295 GCF_002113885.1 Mizuhopecten yessoensis
GTGTCCTCTGGTAGGCTGTGTCCCTGACTCCTATGTCCTTGTGTCTGCTGGTAATAGGTTGTATCCCTGACTCCTATGTCCTTGTGTTCTTTGGTAGGCTGTGTTCCTAACTCCTACGTCCTTGTGTCCTCTGGTAGGCTGTGTTCCTAACTCCTATGTATTTGTGTCCGCTGGAAGGCTGTGTTCCTAACTCCTATGTCCTTGTGTCCGCTGGTAGGCTGTGTTCTCAACTCCTATGGCCTTGTGTCGGCTGGTAGGCTGTGTTCCTAACTCCTATGTCCTTGTGTCCTCTGGT
>NW_018440365.1:0-295 GCF_002113885.1 Mizuhopecten yessoensis
ATTATGTTGACAATGAAAACAAACCCAACATTATGATGACAATGAAAACAAACCCAACATTATGTTTACAATGAAAAAACACCAACATTATGTTGACAATGAAAACAAACCCAATGTTATGTTGACAATGAAATCAAACCCATTATTATGTTGACAATGAAAACAAACCCAATTTAATGTTGACAATGAAAACAAACCTAATATTATGTTGACTATAAAAACAAACCTAATGTTATGTTGACAATGAAAACAAACCATTTATTATGTTGACAATGAAAACAAACCCAACATTATG
>NW_018440366.1:0-295 GCF_002113885.1 Mizuhopecten yessoensis
TAAGATTTAGCCCCAGTATAACATGGTCCTACTTGCCTGTTAAGAGTTAGACTCAATATCATGGCCCTACTTGCCTGTTAAGATTTAGTACCCTCTAGTCCTACGAATAACTTATTGGGTAAATTCAAACACAGTATCGTCTGATCCTACTTGCCTGTTAAGATTTAGCCCCAGTATATCTTGGTCCTACTTGCCTGTTAAGTTTTAGACTCAATATCATGGCCCTACTTGCCTGTTAAGATTTAGCCCAAGTATAACGTGGTCCTACTCGCCTGTTAAGATTTAGCCCCAGTAT
>NW_018440367.1:0-295 GCF_002113885.1 Mizuhopecten yessoensis
AGTAGGTATATTGAGTCCAAGTTCAGTAGAAATGTAAATATTGTGAATTGTACTCCTCAAATATACTCCCTTTATTATATACTCCCACCATGGCTATTCTATCAAACCCCCACCATGGCTATTCTTTTAAACCCCCAACATCCTTACATTCTATATACCGGTATGTATTATAGTAATCATTATAGACACCAACAATAATAAATTCTACCTAATTATAATAGTAACCTCGACACTGCCAATAAATTCCTGCTCCAACCCCCTTCATATTTAGAATAGCATCCCTGCCCCTCACCCC
>NW_018440368.1:0-295 GCF_002113885.1 Mizuhopecten yessoensis
GGTATATAACGTTCGATACCGAGATATTACTATGATACCGGTTGAATAACATGCACGTACCACACTGGGTATATTACGTGCAATATCGGGTATATTATGTACGATCTCGGGTATATTACGTACTATACCGGGTATATTACCTACGATACCGGCTATATTACGTATGAAACTGGGCATATTACGTATGATACTGGGTATATTACTTACGATACTGGGTATATTACGTGCGATATCAGGTATATAAAATGTACGTGCAATACGTATTACGTATGATACCGGGTATATTACGTACGAT
>NW_018440369.1:0-295 GCF_002113885.1 Mizuhopecten yessoensis
TGTTTTTCAACAGAATCCTTCAGAATTAGAAATAAAATCAGAACATCAGACAGGACTGGACCAGCTGGACTTATAGAGATGTAGAACAAGAACATGCTGACGTAAAAGTGAGTTTAATGTCAACTTAATTTAGATGTTATAGCGTTTGCTTGTAGTCCAAACGTTTTTGAAGCAATATATTTGAATAAGAAAAGTACTGTTAGGTGATATGTTAACTTTAACAGACTTGTGGTGTAGCATATCCACTGCTGTGATGATGACCGTTACATCCTCGACGTGACTTTGTACTACCTGT
>NW_018440370.1:0-295 GCF_002113885.1 Mizuhopecten yessoensis
GCTATCAAGCGTATTATGACGTCAGTGGTTACATGTCAATAAACAGGTTTGGTTGTTAAAATTCAAGAAATAAACACAATAACTCCCCACAACAGAGTAAGTTGATAAGATCGTCATTTAAATTTCAGACTTGAAGAAATAATAAACTTTGTATAGGAAAATTAAACCCTTTATATATAAGCTTCGTCTTGATTTTGCGCTAACAACATAATTAAATGTAACATTAATGCGACTGTCTGTTTCAATCGATATAATGAAGACACTCGAATATCAACAAAGAAAATTAACTAAAGCG
>NW_018440371.1:0-295 GCF_002113885.1 Mizuhopecten yessoensis
GCTTTCACCCTTCACAGGGCTCTTCAGGTTTATTCAAAAGAATAAAGTTATTATACAATTGTATATGTATATAGTTCCGATTTTGACTTGGTCAGCATATATGTTAGGTTTTGTTTAATTTGACAACCATCATAATCTGTAGCAGTGTACACAGACCGAGTTTGACAAGTATATTTATAATATTTATGCATATCAATTATTCCTCAACAGTATACCTCTCGGAACCTATCACACATTATCGGACAAGTTGTCTCTTTGTTAGACTCTCTAACGCCCGATGTGTTCCGGACGACAC
>NW_018440372.1:0-295 GCF_002113885.1 Mizuhopecten yessoensis
AAGAAGAAGTCACTTAAGTCAAAATAGTCGAATAACCCTTTTTGGCCCCGCCCCTCAGTCCCACCATTGTCCGATTTTGAATCCTCATGATAGGGATGCTACCAGTCAAATATGGTTGATATACATCGCTAAGTCAAGAGAAGAAGTCACTTCAAGCAAAATAGCCAAATTAACTTTTTTGGCCATACCCCTCAGCCGCCTGGGGAGTCAGCCCCTCCATTTGTATAATTTTGAATCGCCATTACCTAGAGATGCTTCCATTCAAATTTAGTTAAATTCCAATCAGTGGTTAAGA
>NW_018440373.1:0-295 GCF_002113885.1 Mizuhopecten yessoensis
CTTGGAGTTATCTGTATGCCTTGGAGTTATCTGTATGCCCGTGGATTTATCTATATGCCTTTGGAGTTATTTGTATGCCTTGGAGTTATCTGAATGCCCTTTGACTTATCTTTACGCCGTGGAGTTATCTGTATGCCGTGGAGTTATCTGTATGCCTTGAAGTTATCTGTATGCCCGTGGATTTATCTATATGCCCATGGAGTTATCTGTATGCTGTGGAGTTATCTGTATGCTCGTGGAGTTATCTGAATGCCCGTGGAGTTATCTGTATGCCGGTGGAGTTATCTGTATGCCC
>NW_018440374.1:0-295 GCF_002113885.1 Mizuhopecten yessoensis
TCTGCTAGCGAATAGTCTTGATAAACTCTTTTTGTGATATTTTACATGACATGACATTTTTTTCATACTTCAATAGGCCGACTGTATGTCATCAACACAGATATAGACATGTTACCTGTACACCTTTTTACGAGGGAAGTACTAAAACATGGACTTATCATTTTTATTTGATCTGTTTGTCATTGCAGTTTTTTGCTTTTTTTCATTTGTGTTACATGAAAACACAGAATCTAGGTTTGAGCATGAAAATGGTATCATGAATAAAGACTCTGGTTTTACTTTCTGGAACTGTCCC
>NW_018440375.1:0-295 GCF_002113885.1 Mizuhopecten yessoensis
GGATCAAATTTGGCATCTTTTTACATAAACATCACGTTATCATACCGAATAAGTGTTCACATGCTAATTTTTCCGTTCGGAAAATACTGGAAAGAATATACAACCGTGTCAAAATGAAGTATTATATAAGGATACAATTTACGGATATGTATCAACTGATATACCAAGGCATTAAGCGAGGGCAAGAGTAACCATAGTATTAAGTAACATATATATCACAGCGTCAACAAACAACAACAAATTACAAAATGTATACTACATCTATACTTCACCGCCAACAACTAAAGGAAACATT
>NW_018440376.1:0-295 GCF_002113885.1 Mizuhopecten yessoensis
CATCCTTCCTCATATGACTGTCACACTAACTAGCTGAGATTATCTAGTGTAGAGTATATCATTAGTTGTGATGGTCAGTCTCAACAGTTTCGGTTTCATCCCCCCTCCCCCTGAATATCTTCCCTGTATTTCATATCTACTTTATTACTATTTGTTCTCTTTCCGGCGTTGACATCCTTCCTCGTATGTTTAATGTAGAGTATATCATTAGTAGTGATGTTCAGGCTCCACAGTATCTGTTTTATTTGTAAGTGAGTTAACGGAAGACAGGAAATGATGTTATATGTGCATAAAA
>NW_018440377.1:0-295 GCF_002113885.1 Mizuhopecten yessoensis
CTTATAGATAAATGTTCTGCCTTATAAATAAATGTTCTGCCTTATGCATAAATATTCTACCTTATAAATAAATGTTCTACCTTATAAATAAATGTTCTACCTGATAGATAAATGTTCTACCTTATAAATACATATTCTAACTTATAGATAAATGTTCTACCTTATAAATAAATGTTCTACCTGATAGATACATATTCTACCTTACAGATAAATGTTCTACCTTATAAATAAATATTCTACCTTATAGATAAATGTTCTACCTTATAAATAAATGTTCTACCTCATAGATAAATAT
>NW_018440378.1:0-295 GCF_002113885.1 Mizuhopecten yessoensis
TTTTTTAAGTTGCCTCCATAGCTCAGTGGTTAGAGCACTGGTCGTGAGTTCGGTTCTCACTGGAGGCTTTGAAATATATTTCAATGAAATTATAAATCTTTAACGGTAGTTTTTTACACATTACATCAGTAAGGTTTTTCACAGCTGGTTTATTATAAAAACTGTTTCGTCATAGTTTATGTCCGAATGTATGATTTTGTTGAATTTTTGTATTGCGTTTTGTTTAAAAGTTGTAAACAAATGAAAAGAGACCATGAACAACATTCATCAGAACAGTCTGTACTATATTGGGTTA
>NW_018440379.1:0-295 GCF_002113885.1 Mizuhopecten yessoensis
TCATCTAGGCCGATCCCAGCCTTCTTACTCAAACAGCATTAATCAGTTTCTTCAAGTCTTCGAAAATTAACTATCACAACTAGGAAAAAACATTTATTTGAATTTTACTCATTGTTCCACACACACATTTGGAGCTGCTCGTATCAGTACGACTTGTGTAACATCAACATGTAAAATGTTACATTTAAACACTTACATTGTTAGTGAAAAGTTGGTGGCGAAACTGCCTGCATCTTTGAGCAAAACCATGGAAGGCCTGATGACGTCACATATGTTGCTGCGTGACGTCATTCAG
>NW_018440380.1:0-295 GCF_002113885.1 Mizuhopecten yessoensis
GGCCGATATGAACCAAGTACGGCCTGTGCTATGTCATTGCAGTTTATCAATACGCAGTGATGAGGTCATTTGTGTAATGCAACAATGAATGTCAGTTTCGTCAATTGGTCCAAGTGTACATAATGTAGATATCAGTTTACGAAATGCATGTAATTTCTGTTTTGAAATCGTATGTATATACACTAGCTTCAACGGATGCCATGCCGTCCAGAACGTCTTCAATAAAAAGGGGCCGAACTTCCCTCGTTCTTTAGAAAGTGTACATTTGCATAGTTTAATACCTGCATTTATAACT
>NW_018440381.1:0-295 GCF_002113885.1 Mizuhopecten yessoensis
AGTGTAGCTGGGTTACATTGACTCTGTACTGTCACCTGTTAGTGTTATTGTTATACAAGTTATCATGTAATAGTCATGTAATTTCTGTACAAAATCAACTACAAACATCTACATATTAGAAATACAAAAGAACCATTTCATTATTATTGTGACAATGTCACTGCTGTGGTGAATTTCGGGAGAGTTATCTCCCTTGGACTGTGGTTCGCGCCGACACGAGATCTCGTCGAGCTATGCGACAACTTCGCTGTGACGTATTGGCGCGGTCTTTTAATATCTTGAGTTTGAACAGAAC
>NW_018440382.1:0-295 GCF_002113885.1 Mizuhopecten yessoensis
CCATGTAGGTATCCTATATTTGAGGTTTTGTAAATACGAGACAGTTATTATCTGTTATATTTATAGCTATTTACATCTGAGTGACTTCATAACACACATTTACCTGTACCCCACCTATCATAGAGGAACGGTCATGAATAGCCTTGGTAAGTATTTGTTTAGACTCATACATTTGTTACAGTGCCTTTGTGTTAAGAATAATTTATCAGACACTGCGTCTCTGCCACAGAATTATGCTGTCTGAGGGTTACTGTTATAGCAGTTATTATAGCCGTGTTGTTGCATGTATCATTGT
>NW_018440383.1:0-295 GCF_002113885.1 Mizuhopecten yessoensis
ACGGCACTTTCAATTCACTTTTTTCAAAGCCACTCAATTTCCGTTAAGATAACCTTGAAACGACGCTACGAATAAGTCGTTTTTGGTACATTTATTCTACATACACCTAGGTTTTAATATAACTTATCACAATAGAATTGGTACTATTCACGTTTGCAATTTTTACCAAATAATAGCAGAAAACGTTATAAGTGCGTTGAGTGGCCCATCTGTAACATAAATTCGGACAATTTTTAAACCCAGATATTAGAGTAAGTAGGTATCCAACTTTGGTCATTCCTCTAAGAAGGGTTTT
>NW_018440384.1:0-295 GCF_002113885.1 Mizuhopecten yessoensis
TTTAGGGACAGTTAATTCTAATTATGTCATTGTTGATGTATAACATGTAAGATTGAAATGCACACTTTTATATGTATGATGATATGAAGTCCAGCTGCGTGAACATTAATTCCATAAAGGACAGTCGGATGTTCTGGAAAATTTGTTCATAAGCAGCTGTGTATAATACAAAAACCTTGATAAATTATGAAAATATAAGTTTCAATTCTTATATTCACGTTGAAGGTATAAAAAGCATTCTATTTTATGGTGTTTTTTGGGTTGATACGATTTATGATTTCTATTAAACTTTTTT
>NW_018440385.1:0-295 GCF_002113885.1 Mizuhopecten yessoensis
AATATTTCCACATGTCATAATTTTTGACATTAATCTTTTGAAGTTTTGACTGATAGAATGTTCCTCTGATCTCTTCACCGTCATAGTATTGAACCCTTATAAGGGAAGCCTCCGCCGGGGCCATGTGAGCTTATGCCGTGGTCTGGCGTCCATCGGGCGTCAACTTTTCCATTTAAACGACTTCTTTTCAATAACCAACAGGCCAAATATCATATTTGGTTGGTTGCTGGGATGAAGCCCAACAGTTTGCCAAAAGAAATGACCTTGACCCATATTCAAGGTCACAGGGGTCAAA
>NW_018440386.1:0-295 GCF_002113885.1 Mizuhopecten yessoensis
AGAACCACTATAGTAGATAGATAGAGTTACATTACCACTACAGTATATATATACAGTCACAGTACCACTATAGTAGATATATACAGTCAAAGTACCACTACAGTAGATATCTACAAGCACAGTACCACTATAGTAGATATATACAGTCACTGTACCACTATAGTAGATATATACAATCATGGTACAACTATAGTAGATATATACTGTCACAGAACCACTATAGTAGATAGTCACAGTACCACTACAGTTTATATCTACAGTCACAGTACCACTACAGTAGATATATACAGTCACA
>NW_018440387.1:0-295 GCF_002113885.1 Mizuhopecten yessoensis
CCGAGTGTGTTGACGGTGTGGTATATCGTCCGTGTATGTTGACGGAGTGGTATATTGCCGGTGTGTGTTGACGGAGGGTATATTGTCCATGTGTGTAGACGGTGTTATATATATTGTCCATGTTTGGGACGGCGTGGTATATTGTCGGTGTGTGTTGACTGTAGAATATTGTCCGTGTTTGTTGACGGTTTGGTATATTGTCTGTGTGTGTTGACGATGTGGTTTATTGTCCATATGTGTAGACGGTGTTGTATATTGTCCGTGTGTGTTGACGGTGTGGTATATTGTCTGTGTG
>NW_018440388.1:0-295 GCF_002113885.1 Mizuhopecten yessoensis
TGCATTATTACTGCACGAAATGGGAACAAAATAATGGGTAACCTTGATTGGGCAGTGTTAAAGCAGGAGAGGAATCAATCGAAAATATTGATGAATTTTGATAAATTTATAGTGATATTCCTACTGTCCCCAACTACGATGTTGACCTGCAACAGTTGATTCGGTATTCAGGAGCTTGCTCCGAATATCGTGACGTGAAGTACTGACGGACAAACTTACAGCAACGGGTTTCCAAAGAAGCTATGTCGACAAGTTATATAGTCTCCTCATGATCTCATTGGGAAATATGCTTTTT
>NW_018440389.1:0-295 GCF_002113885.1 Mizuhopecten yessoensis
TTCTAAAGAAGATATTTGCAACGTTTGAAGGTCATAGCATCAAAAATGATAAAAATGTGCCACTTTGAAAAATGTTCATTTTCCCAAGACAATTCAAAATTTAAAAAAAATTGCACTTCAAACTCTTCTCCTACATAATCCAAAGACATATAGAGTTGATATTTAGCAAATCCGTAGCATCTATCCATGGCTACAAAAACAACTGAAATCATTGACCTTTACATTCTTTCAAGGTCACAGTGGTCAAATGATAAAAAAATGAACATTTCTAGTTCATTTTATACCACATTTTTAA
>NW_018440390.1:0-295 GCF_002113885.1 Mizuhopecten yessoensis
TATTCAACGATATCCAATCATCAGTATTTTGCTTCACAATTTTTATGATCACCTACAAAACCGAAGTGACAGGGCTTCGGACCGACGAATGGAATATGCCAGCGAGACGATTTTCAAGCGACTACCAACCTTCTACTCAATGCGCGCCAGCCTTAATTGAGCCACATGGGCGCAGACACCAAAAATACGAATGACCATCTAAGAAATTGACCTGGATGGTATCTTGATTTAGTTTGGTTCGGTTTAGTAATGTTTAACGTCCTATCAACAGCTATGGTCATTTAGGGACGGCCTC
>NW_018440391.1:0-295 GCF_002113885.1 Mizuhopecten yessoensis
TGACTGGTGGGTGTCGGTGTTTGACGATAATGTATATAATGTGTGATGTAATTTAACGCCCTGGGACTATTTATATGTTCAGAGTGAAACCACGTGTGTCAGGCATTATCTCTGTTGTGTATGTGACTGATTAAGTTTAAAACAGAACCCAGCTTGTCCGGACAAGAACCCGATTACACAAGACCTGACACGTTAAAAATCCAATACGGTGAAATGCACAAATGAATTTGTTGATAGTTTTTTTCTGTAGGTGATCATTTTGAATAATAGTTTAGTTTCGAAATACATTATATTT
>NW_018440392.1:0-295 GCF_002113885.1 Mizuhopecten yessoensis
CAATGCTCTCAGTTGATTTTAGCAAATGGTAACACAAATGGACCACCACGATTGTTTTTGGCAAACACAAATCCACACATACCTGTAACTCAGAGCGCCCAGCATATTGTATTGACCAATGCCAATCAGGCCGTTCCCAACCAGGGTCAGCAACAGTTAGTTTATGCCAACATGTATACAAATCCAAACCAGACGAATGTTGTACAAACGGGACAGCTTGTACTAAACAAAATAGTGCAACAACCTCAGCAACAGACAAATGTATTAAACATCCCATCTACACCACAGATACAAC
>NW_018440393.1:0-295 GCF_002113885.1 Mizuhopecten yessoensis
CCTGGTCACTGAGTTGAGTAAATCATTCACATCCGTCAGCATCGAGCATCAAATTGTTCCCAGACATGATATCATTAGTGGTAACGCGATGGGAAAGATCGTCGTCGGGAAACAACCACGATGCATCCCTGAGAGCCATAGCGATTTAGTAAATTCAATGTCAGAACGACGTGTGAAAGAAATCGGAAAATTTAGCATCAAGTCCCTGTCAGATAAACAGAATAGCTATGTCCGTGGTGTTGTGTATGTACCGAGTGCACAGATAATAGTAAGTGATTTCTACAACAAAAAGTTG
>NW_018440394.1:0-295 GCF_002113885.1 Mizuhopecten yessoensis
ATAGTTATTACTGCTTACTCATCATTTGGTGAACGGGCCGTGTCCGCACAATGGCTATCTTTGTTGAATGTATCGCCTTCATTACTTTTTCCCCCCCGCTCTTTTGAACCCTGAACCCTGTAATGATTCAACGGATTGTTAGGCACATACAATTATGTGTTTTAAATTGTACATATTAATTGCGCGATAGTTTTGTTTCTAATGCATCGCAATGAAAAACAAGCAGCCCAAAAGTTTTATTATTGTGCTTACAGTAGAGCAGATAGGATATCACGTCAGTTTCTAATATTTTGTT
>NW_018440395.1:0-295 GCF_002113885.1 Mizuhopecten yessoensis
GGGAGTTATGTGTTTAATAGAGAGGTCGGGTACAGAATTAGGTGGGTAAGAGAGGGGTTGGGTACATAGTTCCAGGGTGTTAGGTGTGTGAGAGAGGGGTCGGGTACAGAGTTAGGTGTGTGTGAGAGGGGCCGGGTAGAGATATCAAGGGGGCTCGGTGTGTGAGAGAGGGGTCGGGTACATAGTTTCAGTGGGTTAAGTGTGTGTGAGAGTGGTCGTGTACAGATTGGGTGTATGAAAAAGGGGTCGGATAAATATTTAGGTGTGTGAGAGAGGGGTCGGGTACAGAGTAAGG
>NW_018440396.1:0-295 GCF_002113885.1 Mizuhopecten yessoensis
GATTGATTCAGTTTGTGTGTCAAGCCTCAAACAGTGTTTCTCGCTTCATGAATAATGTAGTTTCTTTTTTTTCGAAAAAAAAGAAGGCGATACCTGATGTTTCAAAATTCAGTCAACTATTATTTGTACTGTACGTAAATTATACAAATTGTCACTTATAAAACCAGTTTACCTTTATTTCATTTGGTTATTACTATGTTCTTTTTAATTACATTTGTATATGAAGTAAACTAGACTCTTATAACGGAACAATTTATTTTAATCATTGTTACGTTTTTGATACTTACTACGCACA
>NW_018440397.1:0-295 GCF_002113885.1 Mizuhopecten yessoensis
AATTAACCGTTGTGCCTTCCCCAGTTGTGTTTCACTTGTAAAAACGTATCATTTTCATAACTTTCACTCAGGGGAAAAAGATCATGTTATAGAATAATTAATTAATAAATTTCAATATTTCACTGGTATAAATATAATGGTATAATCTTATGTTCAAACGTTTTGTTCAGATTTTAATTCTAGTCATTGTCTTCCTCCAAACTTGCACGCTGTTAAATTGCAGGCATTACGAATCTGCATTCATTAGATGGCACATCAATAATTCTTCTGCAATCAAGCTAGACAGTGCATGCCA
>NW_018440398.1:0-295 GCF_002113885.1 Mizuhopecten yessoensis
TGAGCAGAATA
Source organism: Mizuhopecten yessoensis (assembly GCF_002113885.1). Lineage (NCBI taxonomy): Eukaryota > Metazoa > Mollusca > Bivalvia > Pectinida > Pectinidae > Mizuhopecten > Mizuhopecten yessoensis. The sequence continues at coordinate 12 of NW_018440398.1, forward strand.
TTCTGAACGACAAAATTAATGCATTTATATAATTACAATGAAATAAATTTGAGCATGCAGGATCCGTTCTCTAGTGGTTGTTGGACTGTCAGTAAGTCATTTGCATAAAAAAATAGTGTGCAGCAGCTTTGCTGCATTTTCTTGTTTTACTTGCAAGTTCCTTGTCCATTTACTATTGGAAATATTTATACATGTATTAAGATAGAAATATATTTTTATAAAAAATAATTCACAAAACATCCCTTCCCTGGGAATTCAAGATCCTTTAACCTGTGAATTATAAA
>NW_018440399.1:0-295 GCF_002113885.1 Mizuhopecten yessoensis
ATATATATATATATAGTATATATATGCAGGGTTTAGTGGGAGATAAAATTGCCTTTCTTCGTCACCCCACCCCATCCCCACCCTCCCTCCCTGCCTGATGAGGAGTCTATTTATAAAGTAACCAGGCATGGTAAAATTGATAACGACAATTTAGAAGGTAATAACGATTGCGAAAATGATGACGATTATTAAAACGACGACGAGGCCTAATTAAACAATAGTGGAGTCTATTAAAATGATAGACAGACCTATACTATGCAAAGCCACGAGGCATATTAAGACAGCATTGAAGCCT
>NW_018440400.1:0-295 GCF_002113885.1 Mizuhopecten yessoensis
GGACAAAGCCTGGCTCCCCTTTCAAACTCTTTGGACAAAGCCTGGATCCCCTTTCCAACTCCGTGGATAAAGCCCGGCTCCCCCTTTCTATCACTTTGGACAATGCCTGGCTCCTTTTTCCAACTCTGTGGACAAAGCCTGGCTCCCCTTTCCATTTTTTTGGACAAAGCCTGGCTCCCCCTTTCTATCCCTTTGTACAAAGACTGGCTCCCCTTTTTATCACTTTGGACAAAGTTTGGCTCCCCTTTCCAACTCTTTGGACAAAGCTTGGCTCCCCTTTCCAACTCTTTGGACA
>NW_018440401.1:0-295 GCF_002113885.1 Mizuhopecten yessoensis
AATCACAGGTTAAGAAAAACAACATTGCAATGAATAATATTTCCTGTAAAATCACAAGGACAAAAAAACATAATGAATTTTATTTCCTGTAAAATCACAAGTAGAGAAAAAAAACTACAATGAATTATATTTCCAGTAAAATCACAAGGACAAAAAAACAACATAACGATGAATTATAATTCCTGTAAAATCACAAGGATAGAAAGAAACATTACAATTAATTCTATTTCCTGTAAAATCACAAGGAGATATAAAAACATTACAATGAATGCTATTTCCTATAAAATCACAAGGA
>NW_018440402.1:0-295 GCF_002113885.1 Mizuhopecten yessoensis
ATTGCATTTACTGTCATAAGGTCATCATTATCATGTTGTTTTTAATGTTCAATTGGTCTTCTTTTAAAAAATTCAAGTGATTTGAGAAACGAACAAAAACATCAATTTGTACAATTAGACTTCAAACATGAAGCGACATTCTCTACGAAACAATATCATACAAACTTTTAACATATTTTAGGTTAAGGCACAGCGCACTAAACTTGTGTGCTCAATCACACATCCATCATGCACATACCACATACCTCCCGCATATAGTTCACACATGGTGTGAACAACCGTGCGGTAAATAATT
>NW_018440403.1:0-295 GCF_002113885.1 Mizuhopecten yessoensis
AGTATTACAGACATACGAGAAGTACACACTTAAGTTACCTCGTACCAAGAATGCCAAGGATGTGAACCGGGGTGTGTCTTAACGTTATAATGCCCCACAAGAGATTAAAACAGCTTCAACATGTCATGCTTTCTAACACAAAGTGTCTCTTGGTAGCAAGGAAGAAATTTTACATGTCATTCAGGCTTTTCTGTAACAGAACGAACTTTGAGTAAGTATATACGCACTTCAAATGTATTTAAGGTATTTTTATATAACAATACTGTTCTTTCTGTGTAAATGAAAACCAAAATTA
>NW_018440404.1:0-295 GCF_002113885.1 Mizuhopecten yessoensis
GCGCTAACACGCACCATAGAATATGTTCGTTGCCAACTGCGTTCAGAACGAGCAAAAACCGGTTTGAGATAAAGATAGTAACAATTAATCTGTATGGTTATAATTACTAGTTAATGTGCATACAGGTCGATATCTCTATACCTAAAAACGGAGTAAAGATCGATATCCATATACCTAATAACACAATACAGATTGATATCCATTAACCTAAATATGGAATACAGATCGATATCCTTTAACCTATATATGAAATACAGATCGATATCCATATACGTAAATATGGAATACAGATCGA
>NW_018440405.1:0-295 GCF_002113885.1 Mizuhopecten yessoensis
CAAGGAAAATGAAGAAATTTTAGCACACCGACTCTTTTGGGCCCCGCCCTACTGCCCTTGGGGGTAAGGCTGGCTCAAAATGTTCATGGTTAAAATAATCTTCCAATCAAGTTATCAACATGTATTATCCAAAGTATCATTTGCCAATATAAACCATAATAAGTTTTGCCCCCTTCCCCAGGGGTAAACGCGAGACCCTAGTGTCATAAAATTCACAATTTTGGTAGAACATTTTAAAACCTTTCCATCTTAAAGAGTATTTGATTCTGCCATATCTGGGTCTTGAGAAGAAGAT
>NW_018440406.1:0-295 GCF_002113885.1 Mizuhopecten yessoensis
GTAGGTTAACATTATTGTATTTGGGTTTAAACATGTGAGTATCGTCCTGTTGAGACATAATGTATAGCGTGAAACTTGAAGAAAAAAGGCCTATACTTCATTGATTATCCGTAAAAATGCAAAAATCACATCGGTTGGCAAACTTAGCGTGAGTTTGATGTGCATAAGGAATTTGGTTGAAACATCTGAACAAAATCTACAGCAATTATCACACGAAAACCAAAGAGTGCCTGAGATGGAGGGAAAGCGGAGGAACACAAACATTGTTATCAAGTTTGAAGGAATTTTGCTAATA
>NW_018440407.1:0-295 GCF_002113885.1 Mizuhopecten yessoensis
TCCAGTTATACCGTATTGACAGCTAGGTATCACACCCCATCCAGTATTTATACATATTAATCCTCCTACTATCGTACCATTTTAACAAGCGCCACTCCCCTCAGTGAAGCGAGAATTCGGTACAGTTTATGTGTTCGAGTCTAACATGATGTGTGAAGAGTAATATAAGACAAAGGTTGAGATTTCACCATAAGGATAGTATGGAACTCAGCTACACAAATGTATCTCACTTGCATCAAGAAATCTCATTTCAATACAACAAATATATTTATAAATTGATAAGTTACTTATGGTA
>NW_018440408.1:0-295 GCF_002113885.1 Mizuhopecten yessoensis
TGTGAGATTAAGACCAGGTGAGCGATGCAGGCCCATTGGGCCTCTTGTTTATTATTCAGAAGAGGTTGAATAAAGGTTTTACAAAGTTTAATCCAATACCTTGAAAGTGGGTCAAGGTCATATATTTGAACTTTTGATCATGCATGTAAATGGCTAAATATCATCACCCTAAACCTATTGGTTATTCAGGGAAAGTCGTTTAAAGTTAGCAGACAGACAGACTTCACACCATCACATAAGCTTGCTTGGCCCTTCCAGACAGGTGAGCTAAAAATAAAAGTATTAAAAAAAAAAA
>NW_018440409.1:0-295 GCF_002113885.1 Mizuhopecten yessoensis
TATAATAGACCAGGGCTGTGGGTCTATTGAAAATACTGACAACATGCATATTATGAAGTTGGCTGTTGATATGTTGATAATTTTATACTTTGCCTGCTTGCCACCATGCAGTATGAAGATATGATATATTTGTTTAGCTTGTGTTGATACGGGTAAATTAAAAACCTTGTAATGTGTCTGATGTAGTTCAGGCGAAATGGAAAGGGGCATTAGCTGAATTGATATTCAGTTGATATGTTTGGATATTCAATTCTTAGGTCACCTGAGACAAAGTCTCAAGTGACCTATTGCGATC
>NW_018440410.1:0-295 GCF_002113885.1 Mizuhopecten yessoensis
ACGACGACAGACAAAAGGCGATCGCAATAGGTCACTTGAGACTTTTTCTCAGGTGACTTAAAAATTCCATACCAAACTCGATGATAAATGTGACGACTTCAATTTTAGGATCGTTACGTTTCAGTCTCTCCTGTTCGTTAAGGTAACGTATTTATCACAGTTGATTCGATAATCCAATGCAAGTTTCAATTATCATTCAGTATTTTGTAGATAAATGCGTCTTGTTCAGTAATGAGCTATTTAGACTGGGTTTTATACCAGAGGGGCTCCAATCTACACCGTAGATGTTTACGGA
>NW_018440411.1:0-295 GCF_002113885.1 Mizuhopecten yessoensis
CATACTGGGATGAAGGGCTACAAAGTTTGTTCAAATGAATGACCTAGACCCACTTCCAAGCTCACACACAGGGGACAAATGTGTTAAAAACTTCAAACGACTTCCTCTGAATAACCAAAAGTCCCAGGGTACTTACATTGGGCCTGTTGCATACTGAGGTGAATGACCTTGACCCCCTTCCAAGCTTACACACAGGGGTCAAATGTTTTAAAAATCTTCAAACGACTTCTTCTGAATAACAAAAAGGCCCAGGGTACTTACATTGGGCCTTTTGCATACTGGGATGAAGGGCTAG
>NW_018440412.1:0-295 GCF_002113885.1 Mizuhopecten yessoensis
GTTAATAGGACGTTAAACAAAATCAAACAAACAAACAAAAGCTTGCGACATGTACATTATTGTGTAAATTGTGTTAATTAATCCTGATGAGTGTAAATAACTACTTCCGAGTCCCGGACATGAAAACACTTTTCAGTTCTGTGGATTCTAAGGCATTATTTAACTATTTGACGGACATCGGTCTATTTTTAGGTCACCGGAGCTTTGCTAAAGTGACCTCTTCCAATCACTTTCCGTCCGTCGTCGTCCGTCTTCTCATACACAACTTTACACCGATGGCTCCAAAGAAGGTGAG
>NW_018440413.1:0-295 GCF_002113885.1 Mizuhopecten yessoensis
ATTCATTTTAAACGACTGTTCAAATATAAAGTCTTACGACCCACTAATTTGCATATGTTTGTCTTTATCAAGATTTTGAGCAAAATGTTTATCTCAGAAAGACAGCAAGGAAATGTGTTATTTGACTTATAGACAAAGTTTTCTTTTATTTGAAAAAAAATGTCAAGATTGTTGTCAAGATTTGTTATAGGTAAATTTGAATTAAGATATATTAAATATGGTCTTCGTTGGTATGCATTTTGTTGTCGACTTGTAAGGTCGCATTAATTCAACTATTCCAACTTTTGAATTGGAA
>NW_018440414.1:0-295 GCF_002113885.1 Mizuhopecten yessoensis
CTTTAGTCTTGCAATTTTCATTGGAAATTCCTACAATGCACGACTTTATTAGCTTATAATAATTGAATGCAATACGTATTGTTTTAATGTGTTAATTTTTCAAGGAACCAGCTAGTAAAATATCCGAATTATTTTCTATCTTATTGATATACTGTGTCACTTTTTAATAGTAAAATTCTGATAAACTACTTGTTGATAAAAACAACAAATACAGCTTTATTTTAACGTATTCATTTTGCAAGTAGGTTCGGTGTGTCTTTCGAAGAAACGGACTTTGCATTGCGTTGTTTTGTTC
>NW_018440415.1:0-295 GCF_002113885.1 Mizuhopecten yessoensis
AACTAGTATAATGTTATCATATTGTGAGTATTTTGACCCAATTTTGTTTTTAATATCAATTCGCGTATGAAGAAAATTATCAAATTGGTCTTCTTCAGAAAATGTGGGAATTTTGCAAAACCATAACGTCCGATAGAAGATAAAAGAAACCGGACATACAAGCTACATTTACCACTTGTAAAAATCTTATACATGATATGTCAGAGACTTCGATGTCTGGGTCGGCACGGAGGATCATGTCAGAGACTTCGATGTCTGGGTCAGCACAGAGGACCATGTCAGAGACTTTGATGTC
>NW_018440416.1:0-295 GCF_002113885.1 Mizuhopecten yessoensis
TTTTCTCTTTCATAAACTGGGAAATAGAGTTCAGAATCTACATATCTCAAACATACTTTTTTTGTTGCTATTTACAAACATACTCATATATATGACCCCCCGCCCCCTGACACGTTTTCCTTGGAAATTTGCAAAAAACCCAGATAGGTTCCTGGATCCGCCACTGATACTTATTTTTATGTTGGAGTTCACACAGACTTGAAAAAATCTTTTTGAATGTCGTTACATTGCTTTTCTTAGGATTGACATTACTTATAGGTATAACATGTATGGTATTAAAGGGCAGGTCACAGAA
>NW_018440417.1:0-295 GCF_002113885.1 Mizuhopecten yessoensis
CAACCCTGCTCATTTGCAATCCTCAACTTCAACAAGTCCTTAGTCCAGCGACATTTTGAAACAGCAGGATCGTTTGATGTCGTGGACACACGTGGTAGTACATGAACATGAACATTTTATTACAAGCAGATTAGAACCAGCAAAGAAAAACTACCAGTATATAAATTTATACTTTCTTTATTTGAAGGAAAGACACAATTAAGCACATGTAATTGCCGTAATAACAATTATTTACCACCGATAAGCCCAAGGATCCCTAGTCCATGAAATGAGTGAAATGTGGCGCTGAGCTTAA
>NW_018440418.1:0-295 GCF_002113885.1 Mizuhopecten yessoensis
GCAATTAATCTTATGGGGGAGGTGGGAGGCACCTGTTTTAACATAAATTTTTATTTTGGTGGTCGGCTCAAAATCAGATCTGCCTTCCATTTCTGATATTAAATCACTTTCAGCATTCAATCAGTGGTGTGTAAAAAGCTTAAAGTCATCTTTGAAATGGACAGTTAAAGTTACTCACTTATTCTCAAGATGGCAGACTTTTCATATATTGATTCCTCATTGTTCTTGGTTTTGCGTCTTAAATGTAGCGATGTTTTATTATAAATATCCATAACAAAATTCAGTTTCTATAGAT
>NW_018440419.1:0-295 GCF_002113885.1 Mizuhopecten yessoensis
GAAAAATACAAATCTCAGCGTATTAATTACGTCAAAAGCTGAAATAACAAAATCTGAACCCTTCAGATTAATTGTGAACATGATGTCACCTTCCCCATTACTACAACATACTGGAGTAACCAAGCTGACACCATCCTCATATAACTACTCCCTGACCAGTGGAAACTCAGGTCACCAACAAGTAAAATTCCTCACCAAAAGAACTCCTTTGTTACGTTTGCATGATTTACCTTCATGATCTGTTTTTAGATTTGAAATTAAGTCATTTTCATTTTCTTTTGCAGATCGTGTGAAA
>NW_018440420.1:0-295 GCF_002113885.1 Mizuhopecten yessoensis
AGAAAAATATCTCAGATATTCCTGAGAACAAAGATGCCAAAAGCAAGATTTGTGAAAATGTCATGGCGTATGAAAGCAGTTTCTATGTGTGTTGGAAAGAAGAAGAATAAAGCATATGCGAGAAAGGTCAAAGGAATGACGTCTGTCGGCATTACCGTTGTGTTAATAGCGTAGACACAAAAATGTGTCATGAAAACAACAAGTTAGAAAGGCGGCCGGTATATGTATCGTTATTAATATCTATAACTCGCATCATCCTTAGAAACGGTATATAGAAATAGAGGAGCTAACAGCC
>NW_018440421.1:0-295 GCF_002113885.1 Mizuhopecten yessoensis
CATCAACAAGTGTTCGTAGTCCAACTGTCTCCTTATATGCTTAAGTGGATACGAATCGCATTATTTATTTTTCGTCCTAGATATTGATGTGAAGTGCTGGTTATATTAATCACTGTCCTTCATGTTGTGACTTACATAATGGCAGATAGCATACTTGACTTGCAGTGAATTACATTTAAATTTCAGACATTTTTATGTACATATTCAATAAATGCAAATATAACAACACCTCATCATGAATCATCTGTACATATTATACTATTAATAAACCCATTTGCATATAGAACAATGGGTT
>NW_018440422.1:0-295 GCF_002113885.1 Mizuhopecten yessoensis
CTAGCCTCAACACACGAGGACCAAATGTATACTAGTCAACATACAAGGACAAAATAAACTACAACATTATTGAACACGACAAGATATACTACATAATTCAGGCACAAGGACAAAATATACCTAAAAGGTAATGTGCAGACAAAATATACCACATAGTAAACCAATACAGACAAATAAACACCAGCAACAACATACAAAGACCAAACAGATAAGCATAACAGCGTCAGCATACAATGACAAAATAAAACATAGTATCAACACACGGGCAAGATATTCACCAGCTTCGCCATATGAG
>NW_018440423.1:0-296 GCF_002113885.1 Mizuhopecten yessoensis
GAAGCTGCGCGCTGGAGAGTACGTTTAATGTCTCTCTTTGGTCTCTATCCATAATAAAATATGTTTATGCATGACGTTATCGCAGTGGGTTTGATATGCCGTTTTAATGAGTAACGCAGATGTAATCATTTCCAAAAATCGCCGTTATCTCGAAATCTTCAGTTCCACGAAAGATGATGGATGGCTTAATCGTTTGTTCGTGATGATTACGAGGCCCCACATTTCGTTGACGTTTTATTTCGTTTAACATATTTTTTTCTGAACGCAGGCATATCCACATCTATATTCAGATCATA
>NW_018440424.1:0-296 GCF_002113885.1 Mizuhopecten yessoensis
TTTCGTGGAGGACCCTATAACTACGGAGTCACTGCCCCGCGCAGCTGCGCCCCTTCGGACCAGTGTTTCTCATGTGGGGGATTCGGTCATTGGAGGAGGGACTGTGGGAAATTCAGACAGGGAGGATCTCGACAGCCACAGCAGCAGACAAACGGACCGAAGTGACGAGATTCATGATAAGTATACATATACTTCTCCCTCGTTGTTCGATTTAGACGAACTGAGCTCTCATAAACAGTTTTTTGAATATTAGGACAATCGTCCGGTTACGTCTGTTAAAGGTAGATTAAAAAGTC
>NW_018440425.1:0-296 GCF_002113885.1 Mizuhopecten yessoensis
TGTCTGTTAATTCTGTCTGCTGAGGATCACTGTAGACTACATGACCATTAATTCTGTCTGCTGAGGATCACTGTAGACTACATGGCTGTTAATTCTGTCTGCTGAGGATCACTGTAGACTACATGTCTGTTAATTCTGTCTGCNTGTCTGCTGAGGATCACTGTAGACTACATGTCTGTTAATTCTGTCTGCTGAGGATCACTGTAGACTACATGACTGTTAATTCTGTCTGCAGAGGATCACTGTAGACCACATGACTGTTAATTCTGTCTGCTGAGGATCACTGTAGACTACAT
>NW_018440426.1:0-296 GCF_002113885.1 Mizuhopecten yessoensis
CACTTAATTGACTGTAGGAGAATATCACTTGTCAACAAACTTTGTGAGCTCTTTGACTGATGTGAAAAATCACTACTCGGATAAAATAACGTTATCAATTAAATGATCATAGGAGAATATCACTTGTCTTCAAACATTGTCACTTAATGACTGAAGGAGAATATCACTTGTCAACAAACTTTGTCACTTAATGACTGAAGGAGAATATCACTTGTCAACAAACTTTGTCACTTAATGACTGAAGNGACTGAAGGAGAATATCACTTGTCCACAAACTTTGTCACTTAATTCACTGT
>NW_018440427.1:0-296 GCF_002113885.1 Mizuhopecten yessoensis
AGTAAAACAGAAGTGTCCATTCCCAACAGGTCATTGTCAGTAAAATGGAAGTGTCCATTCCCAGCAGGTCATTGTCAGTAAAACAGAAGTGTCCTCAGTAAAACAGAAGTGTCCTCAGTAAAACAGAAGTGTCCTCAGTAAAACAGAAGTGTCCTCAGTAAAACAGAAGTGTCCTCAGTAAAACAGAAGTGTCCATTCCCAACAGGTTATTGTCAGTAAAACAGAAGTGTCCATTCCCAACCGGTCATTGACAGTAAAACAGAAGTGTCCATTATCAACAGGTCATTGTCAGTAAA
>NW_018440428.1:0-296 GCF_002113885.1 Mizuhopecten yessoensis
TATACCATGATGTTGTAGGTCTTGATATCGACTGTTATACCGGGACGTTTTGGTCTTGCTATCGACTGTTAAACCGGGATGTTGTAGGTCTTGATATCGACTGTTATACCGGGATATTGTAGGTCTTGATATCGACTGTTATACCGGGATGCTGTAGGTCTTGATATCGACTCTTATACCGGGATGCTGTAGGTCTTGATATCTATGGTTATACCGGGATGTTGTAGGTCTTNTTAGGTCTTGATATCGACTGTTATACCGGTATCTTGTAGGTCTTGATATCGACTGTTATACCG
>NW_018440429.1:0-296 GCF_002113885.1 Mizuhopecten yessoensis
CCCACCATACATACCCTTATCCACCATACATATCTTCACACACCATACATACTCTCACCCACCACACATACCCACAACCACCATATTACCATCACCCACTACACATATCAATCAACCAACATACATTCCCTCACACCCCATACATATCCTTACCAACCATACATATCCTCACCCACTCGCATACCCTCACCAACAACCATCACCCTCAACCACCACATCACCCTTTATCAACCACACTCAGCCTCACCCGACACACATACATTCACACACCATACATACCCTCACCAACCACCCTC
>NW_018440430.1:0-296 GCF_002113885.1 Mizuhopecten yessoensis
CAGTCATTTTCTCTGAATGGATGGAAAGATCATCAGGGGCTTTATGGAAATTGTAAATTTCAGGACCCCCCAGCTATCCGTTCTCCCTTGGGGAGGGGGTAAAGTTTACCATAGTTTATATAGGGAAACAACACTTTTGGGTATATTTTGACAATTTTCTGTTGGAAATTATTTTTACTTGGTCAGAATCATCCTTGGAGGAGGAAGATGGTTTTAAATTGTAAAATTGGGATTCCTACCCCACCCTAGGCGCCAGGGCGGAGCCCAAAAGGGAAAATTAACCAATATTTCAAAAA
>NW_018440431.1:0-296 GCF_002113885.1 Mizuhopecten yessoensis
GTAAAAGGAGAATAAGGTTAGGTGTCCAAGAGAGGTAAAAGGAGATTCAGATTAGGTGTCCCAGAAAGGTAAACGGTGAATAAGGTTAGGTGTCCCAGAGAGGTAAACGGAGAATAAGGTTAGGTGTCACAGAGAGGTAAAAGGAGAATAAGGTTAGGTGTCCCAGAAAGGTAAAAGGAGAATAAGATTAGGTGTCCCAGGAAGGTAAAAGGAGAACAAGGTTAGGTGTCCCAGAAATGTATAAGGAGAATAGGTTAGGTGTCCCAGAAAGGTAAAAGTAGAATAAGGTTAGGTGT
>NW_018440432.1:0-296 GCF_002113885.1 Mizuhopecten yessoensis
TTTAAAACAATCTTGCAGAGGGAGAACCGGTCCGTTCAAGTCTCATAAAGGGTCCAGCATTATTTGCCTTGTTACTGACTTTCATATGTCCGGTGATGCAGTTGTACTGACTTTGATTTGCATATAATGTGGCTCTTTGGCAGTACTTACACATTTTATTTACCTTTTTCTTGAAATTGATCCTTATACAAGAGACGTAATATATACGTCTCTGATTATACATTTCCCTGTTATCTAGACTGAGGACATTCCAGTTAAATGGAAAATTGGAAGACACATAATCTACATACTGATTA
>NW_018440433.1:0-296 GCF_002113885.1 Mizuhopecten yessoensis
AATCTCCAGATACTGTCTCGCACTGGATTAATCTCCAGATACTGTTTGGCGCTGGATTAATCTCCAGATACTGTCTCGCGCTGGATTAATCTCGAGATACGGTCTCGTGCTGAGATACTGTCTCGTGCTGGATTAATCTGGAGATATTGTCTTGCGCTGGGTTAATCTGGAGATACTGTCTTGCGCTGGATTAATCTCCAGATATTGTCTCGCACTGGATTAATCTCGAGATACGGTCTCGTGCTGGATTTATCTGGAGATACTGTCTTGCGCTGGATTAATCTGGAGATACTGTC
>NW_018440434.1:0-296 GCF_002113885.1 Mizuhopecten yessoensis
ATGTGTTAAAAATCATGAGTATATAATCATGTAGAATGATAAAAATACATGTATGCCATAAGAGATAATGAGAGATTAAGAGATGAAAAACTGAGTTTCATAAAAAAAAAAATTGCTTAAAGTTGATGCTATCTCGGTTAATACTGTGTCCTACTTTAATTTTAAGCTATAATGGACCGGACTTTAGTTAATTTGAATAATCCCATACAGTTATGAAGAGACACTAAAAACGGGTACCTGTATTATATGACAAAATATGGTATGTGTGTAATTGTAAATCTGCAGCAAATAGTTAG
>NW_018440435.1:0-296 GCF_002113885.1 Mizuhopecten yessoensis
AGACTGAAAGGACTACCCTAATGGAGGTTGGAGACTGAAAGGACTTCCGTAATGGAGGTTGGAGACTGAAAGGACTACCCTAATGGAGGTTGGAGACTGAAAGATCTACCCTAATGTAGGTTGGAGACTGAAAGGCCTACCCTAATGTAGGTTGGAGACTGAAAGGCCTACCCTAATGGAGGTTGGAGACTGAAAGGACTACCCTAATGGAGGTTGGAGACTGAAAGGNGTTGGAGACTGAAAGGCCTACTGTAATGGAGGTTGGAGACTGAAAGGACTACCCTAATGGAGGTTGG
>NW_018440436.1:0-296 GCF_002113885.1 Mizuhopecten yessoensis
GCCCACTAATTTCCCAGTTTACAGTATCTATGTGAGCCACTGCCCGCTGATTTCCCAGTTTACAGTATCTATGTGAGCCACTGCCCACTAATGTCTAGGTTTACAGTATCTATTTACAGTATCTATGTACTGCCCACCATTTTCCCAGTTTACAGCATCTATGTACTGCCCTCCATTTTCCCAGTTTACAGTATCTATGTGAGCCACTGCCCGCTAATTTCCCAGTTTACAGTATCTATGTACTGCCCACCATTTTCCCAGTTTACAGTATCTATGTGAGCCACTGCCCGCTAATT
>NW_018440437.1:0-296 GCF_002113885.1 Mizuhopecten yessoensis
TACATCATATGATCTGTGATTATACTACATGCTAAGATAAAATACATGGTGGTGGAAGAAGTTTAATCCAAAAATATTGACAATTTCCTTCAATTTTTTGTGAGATAAAAAGAATGCCCCGGGAACGAGGTTTGGTGTAAACAACTTCAATTAATGTTTTACTGCATTCTGGAGCATGTCCAAATATTTCACTTACACATGTGGAAAGGTTATATAATTATTTACCTCCTTCATATAAGTTTACATTATCAGTGTTTAAATTGCTTTTAGCACTTAATAATATTTATGTTAGCATA
>NW_018440438.1:0-296 GCF_002113885.1 Mizuhopecten yessoensis
ATAGACACTAGTGAGGAATGACCAGGTGAATGTTGTGTGAAGGAATTTCGAAAGAGTCTAAGTATAGACACTAGCGAGGAATGACCAGGTGAATGCTGTGTGAAGGAAAGAGTCTATGTATAGACACTAGTGAGGAATGACCAGGTGAATGCTGTGTGAAGGAAAGAGTCTAGGTATATACTAGTGAGGAATGACCAGGTAATGCTGTGTGAAGGAAAGAGTCTAGGTAAGGACACTAGTGAGGAATGACAAGGTGAATGCTGTGTGAAGGAAATAGTCTAGGTATAGACACTAGT
>NW_018440439.1:0-296 GCF_002113885.1 Mizuhopecten yessoensis
TTGTGTTGGTGGGTCTATCAGAGATTTGTATGGATGGTTGTGTTGTTACTGGTCTATCAGAGATTTGTATGGATGGTTGTGTTGGTGGGTCTATCAGAGATTTGTATGGATGGTTGTGTTGGTAGGTCTATCAGAGATTTGTGTGAATGGTTGNGGTCTATCAGAGATTTGTGAGGATGGTTGTGTTGGTGGGTCTTTCAGAGATTTGTGAGGGTGGTTGTGTTGGTAGGTCTATCAGAGATGTGTTTGGATGGTTGTGTTGGTGGGTGTCTCAGAGATTTGTATGGGTGGTTGTG
>NW_018440440.1:0-296 GCF_002113885.1 Mizuhopecten yessoensis
AAATTATCACTTGTGTATATTACTTTATATGGAGAAAAAGCTTGAGTCTCATAATTCAATTATATTTTTGAGATAAATATAATCATGGAATTAGATTATCTAGGTCTGTGATATAATTTAGCATTGCATGCATAAGTACTGTATTGTATAAAATTAAGAGTGTAACTGTCGGTATTTTGCTGTTTATTTGAATTCCTATTCCTTCCATAGTGACTGCTACCGGCATTGAACTTGTGACGTCACAGCCGATTGGGTCCCATTCATTAAAAGAATTATTGGATAACTTGATATTCTAC
>NW_018440441.1:0-296 GCF_002113885.1 Mizuhopecten yessoensis
GTTACTGATCGCTGTGTGAACTGTGTACTGGGGAGGAAGGAGTTATTGATTGCTGTGTGAACTGTGTAATGGGTCAGTATTAACTCGGGGAGGAAAGAGGTACTGATCGCTGTGTGGACTGTGTACTGGGGAGGAAGCAGTTACTGATCGCTGTCTGAACTGTGTACTCCGGAGGAAGGAGTTACTTATCGCTGTGTGAACTGTGTACTGGGGAGGAAAGAGTTACTGATCGCTCTGTGAACTGTGTACTTGGGAGGAAGGAGTTACTGATCGCTGTGTGAACTGTGTACTGGGGA
>NW_018440442.1:0-180 GCF_002113885.1 Mizuhopecten yessoensis
TATGGCTGTCACTAGGTCCCCAGAGTGACAGAGTCGATATGGCTCCCACTTGGTTCCCAGAGTGACAGACTAGATATGGCTGTCACTAGGTTCCCAGAGTGACAGAGTAGATATGGCTCTCACTAGGTTCCAAGGGTGACAGACTAGATATGGCTCTCACTAGGTTCCCAGAGTGACAGA
>NW_018440443.1:0-296 GCF_002113885.1 Mizuhopecten yessoensis
TCATAAATGTTGAAAAAATAAAAATCATTCCTTAAATAGTACAGCAAATTAAAATGATACATATCACAATAGTACAGCAAATTACAATGATACATATCACAATAGTACAACAAATTACAATGATTCATATCACAATAGTACAACAAATTACAATGATACATATCACAATAATACAGAAAATAACAAAATACATATCACAATAGTACAGCAAAATACAATGATACATATNCAGTACAACAAATTACAATGAAACATATCACAATAGTACAGCAAATTACAATGATACATATCACAAT
>NW_018440444.1:0-296 GCF_002113885.1 Mizuhopecten yessoensis
TACAGTTGCGGTGATTTGTTTTCTGTATACGTGTGTTAGGGTTACCTGTTAATATACAGTTGCTGTGAATTGTTTTCTGTATAGGTGTGTTAGGGTTAAATGTCAGTATATAATAACTGTGATTTGTTTTCTATATACGTGTGTTAGGGTTACATGTCAGTATACAGTTGCTGTGATTTGTTTTCTATATACGTATGATAGGGTTAAATGTCAGTATACAGTTGTTGGGATTTGTTTTCTGTATGCGTTTTTTAGGGTTACATGTTAGTATACAGTTGTTGTGATTTGTTTTCTGT
>NW_018440445.1:0-296 GCF_002113885.1 Mizuhopecten yessoensis
AAGTGTATTGGATTTTGGATTAACAAACCCGGCATTGTATTGCCATTGCTTTACTAATCAAATACATTGTCAAAACTAGAGAAAACTTAATGATAAACAATTGCCAATGACATTCCTGGAAACTTTTGATTTGTTTTTAGACACATCAATTTGAAACAAATACAAAACACTCATGAAGGTGCAAAAAGGATTATCTGTTATCATAAAAATAGGTATGTACATTTAAAAGACAAATAGTAATTGTATAGAAACACTCTCTTACTGCTGACAATCGTTCGATCTTTTATTATTGGCAT